>NC_056743.1:450057365-450342365 GCF_019279795.1 Protopterus annectens
CTGCCAAAGTTCCCTAGGACTTTTTTGGAACTGCTTACAAAATTTTCAAAACCATCAGATCCGATGTCCTCTGACCTGAAGGTTCATTCCATGGATCCGAAATCATCAGATCATAAAGTTTCGGATTCAATTATAATTTCAGCCAGTTACAGAGCTCTGGTCTCAAATTCCAAGCCTTTAGATCTGAAACCTGGTACTTTACACTGTCAAACAACACATTCTACAGAATTCATCCTGGATCAGATTTCTCCTACTGTGTACTTTCCCTTCATGCAAACTCCCAGAAAGCATTTCAGGCCCCAGTCCACCACACCCTCCAGGTCCCCCAGAAGTCTTTCAGAAGTGGAAGTGGATAAGATAGTGCGAAAATTTCTCAGGGTGGAGATACAGATGGGAGTCAATCCAGTTCAATTCCCTGTTGGATTTGTGAGTCTTCCAACCTCTTTTTTTTTTACAAAATACTATTTTTTTTTATCTGTCTTTCAGTTTCAGAGTCCTGAAGTCTAACAGCTTTGAGATGTCTGGAGTCAGATCTGAAGAGAATCACTTCTTTGACTCTGACTGCATCTCTGACCAGTTCTGTACCTATAACTTCGGATCATAATGGATACCAGAGTCTGATCTACTCTGATGTTATTACATCTGTCCCTGCCCCTTCGAGCCTCGGCACTAGACCGGTTCCCTCCTCCATACTTGGATCTGGTAGGGGTTGTGATCTACCTGTACTGGAAGTCCCTGCTCCAGTGCAGATGACCACAGCTTTTCCGGTTCCATCTGCTTTTGAGGTCATGGAAAGGGCCTTTTCTCTTTCTAGAGGTCTGGGCTGTCATCCCTCAGATCCACTCCCAATTCCCTTTTCAGTTCTGAGCTCTGAGTCCTTCAGACCTATTCCACAGGGGCAGCCAGTTACAACTAGCTTTCAGTCAGTTCCTATAGAGGAACTCCACCTCTCTTATGATACCTTCCTTGAACATCCCCCAGAGGAGATCCATCAGAAGAGAACGTTCAAGAAGAGTCACATAGATTCCCTATTGGAATCTCTCAGTGAGGGTACTGATTTCAGGGAAGGCGAAGGGTCCCCCAGATCACTACCAGATGATGTCTCCTTTGGGGACATATTAGAGTTTCTCAGTCAGAAAGGTGGTTGGCCTTCCGATAATCCCTGTCCAGAGGAATCAGTATTTTTGGAAGCTTTTGGCTCTGGCCCATCTATGTCTTGGGTTACCTCTTCCCTAGCTGCTGAGCTCATTGATCTAGTTTCCCGCCAGGCATGGAAGGAGCCAGATACCACTGAGCCTATACAGAGATAACCTGACAAATTTCTAGCTCCCTCTAAGGATAGAGCCCACTGGAGCAAAAGAGTCCCAGTAGATGTTGATAGTGGTGGCAGCCACTAAAAAAAGAGCTAGTGGAAGAGAGCTTGTCTGTCCAGCTGTCAAACATAGAGTCTGAGAAAATTGAATCTGTACATGAAAAAGTCAAAGTTCTGAATGGTCACAGTACAGTCCATCCTGCCATTTCTTTGCAATGACATTGTGCCCTACAGATCTTCTGGATGTGTACTATCACATAAAAATAAACTGGTGCTCCTGAAGATATTTACACTTTCAGCTGGGAGGCAGTCATCATCAATACAGAGCCCAACCATTTAGACTCACCACAGCACCCAGGGTGTTCACCAAATGTATGGCAGTGGTGGCAGCCCACTTGAGATTCAAAGGATTCCGGTTGTTCAAATATTTAGATGACTGGCTCCTCAATACCCCCTCCATGCATCTCCTTCAACAACCCAGGGACTGTTTGTTCCAGATTTGTCTCTCACTGGGAATAACAATCAATTACACCAAATTAAATCTAACACTAATAACAGAGCCTGGAGGTTATTGGTGCACATGAACATAACAACGCAAATTGCATCCTTACCAACCCTTCACATAGACACACCCAGGTCTCAGGTTCATCACATTCTTTCCCATTCTTCTCCTCCAGCCAAATTCATTCTTTGAGTGCTGGAGTCTATGGCAACAACAGTAGTACTACTTCCTGTAGCACGTTACTATATGCATGTTCTTCAATGGACTGTAGCTGTTCACTGATCTATTCTTTGACAACCCCTATCCTTTCCAGTCAAGCTTACACTTATCTGCAAATGCCACATCCATTGGTGGATCCAGTCGGATGGCATTTATCTAGGTCAACCTTTTGTTCTGCTGCCCCATTGGCCACGGTGACTATGGAGGCCTCCCAGTTGGGGTGGGGGGGCATTACTTGGGAAGGATGGTCCAAGGCACATGGTCCCCCCAAGACCAATTCCCATGTCAATGTCCTGGAGATGAGAGCAGACATACTGGCATTGCAGGCATTCCAAGATGCTCTTCCTGTAGGAACTATTGTGATTCAGATCGACAATATGTCTGTAGTCTGGTACATCAGCAGAGAAGGGGGAACCTAGTCTTACCTTCTCTGCCAAGAGGCTATGAGAGTGTGTCAATGGGTGATCACCAATTGCTTTCTAGTCACATTGCACATTCTGGAGAAAACCAATGTACCAGCAGACAAATTTAGCAGGTTCATTCTGATGTCTCATGAGTGGTTTCTCAAGCAGTCAGTGGTGGAGAAACTTTTCCATCACTGGGGCCAACCTTGCTGCGACCTCTTTGCATCTCCCCATAACAACAGCAGCAAGTACTTTGCTCTGAGTCCACCCTCATGGGGAGTCGCCAACAGATTCTGTAGTCCATGTTTGGCCATCCGGTCCCCTTTATGCTTATCCTCCACTTCCTTAGATTTCCAAATTCCTAATCTGTTTGAAGAACTCTGTCATCCTTATTAACCCTTACAAGCCTCGACAGGTGTTGTTCTTCTTTTGGTCTCATCTTCGTTATCCTCCCTAGCATCTTCGTTATCCTCCCTGGATACTGGACCCAACTCCAAATCTCCTCTCACACCCCTCAGGAATGAATCATCCCAGTATTCCAGCCCTTAAACTAGCTACATGGTTTCTCCAATTCCTGTAGTTGCCAGACAGACCAGGCTTTCTTCACCAGTATGTACCATTTTGTTATCCTCACAAAAAGACTCAAACAAGAAAGTTTACAAGAGCAAATGGAAGAGAGTTTCCCTTTGGGCATTGAAAAATAATGTTGACCCCTTTTCTGCTGTTTCTGAATTTCTGGCTGTTCTTTTTAAAGAAGGAGGTAGGTTTTCTATGATTAAACTGCAGTTGTCAGCCATTACAAATTTTCATATAGGAGATAAAAATAATTCTTTGGCTTCTTCCAAATTATGTAAATACTTTCTGAAAGGCATTTTTCTCCTTAGACCTCCAATAAATTATCCTTCGCCTCCCTAAGATTTGAATGTGGTGCTTCAAGGTTTGATTAAAAAATCCTTTGAACCTTCAGCAAAAAATTATTCAAAATTCATGTCATGGAAAACAGCCTTTCTAGTAGCTATCACATCTGCAAAAAGAATTTCTGAACTCCAGGCTCTTTCATCAAAGATTCCCTACATTATTTTCCATAAAGATAGGGTTACCTTGTGAACAAACTCTTCTTTTTTTTTTTTACCTGAAATGGCTTCTGAAATCTAACTTTAACCAATCCATTTGTTTACCATTTTTCTTTCCAAATTTTGCAAACAAAGGAAAATACATGCTACATCTCCTGGATGTGCATAGACTAATAACATTTTTATCTATGCAGAATGAAACAAATTAGAAAATCAGATCAACTGTTTGTGTCCTTCTCATCAAATCAACTGGGTTATCTAGTTTCTAAAGTTACATTGGCAAAATGGATTAGTGATTGCATTTCTTGGACCTACTCTCAACAAAGCATTTCTCTGCCAAGACCACTTAAAGCCCACTCAACTAGATCCATGGCCACTTCATTTGCTTTTTTTTGGTCAAGAACTTCTATTGATAACATTTGCACAGCAGTAACGTAGTCCAATGCTCATACCTTTAATGGCTCCTCTATCACTCCTGAGACCAATACTAAGCTCCTAGGTGTCATAATTGACAATGATCTCAAATTCGACCTGCACATCAATAAAACTATCAAAACCATTAATAAAAAACTTGGCCTACTATATAGAAATAAATCCTTTCTAACCCCACTAGCTAGGACTGCCACTGCCCAAACCCACCTACCCTCAACCCTTCTCTATGCTTCCCCCATTCTCACCAGTCTGAATAAAACTGACCTAAATAAACTTGCTCGTGACTATAACCATATAGCTAGATTTGCCATGGGCTCTTTATACAGGACCCACCACTGCCTTAACCTTAAGCCTCTTGGATGGCTCGAACTACCCACATTAATCCAGTTTAACCAGCTCATTATCACCCACAAAATATTATATAAACCCGAAAACATTCCAGCTCTAACAAAACATCCTAAAACCATATCATAATCTCAGACCACTCAGATAATCCAACAAATCTCTTGTCCAAACTCAAAAAGCAACTAATTCTGCTGGTAACTCCCTGTTTGCCAATTTCGTTGGAAAAACATGGAACTCTGTCCCAACTAATCTTACTCGGGAACCATCGCTAAACCAGTTTAAAAAAGGCCTCAAACAGTACCTTATTGGACATTGGCTCTGTCCCTGTAGCAACCCTGACTAACTCCTACCGTAAACCATCTGTCTAATGAAAGCCACTTCTATCTTCCTTCTTTACTGATAGCAGCCACATCTGTCTGATATGTAACAAAAGTCTTTATACTCCCACTCTGACCACAGAGTATGTAATTTTGTAAATGAGCTGTAAGTAACTTGTAAATAGTTTCTACTTCAGTATGTACTGCTTAACAACTCTTGCATATAACCCTGCGTCTACCTTATTCAACAAATATTTTGTAATCACTCTTACTTTTGTGTAAGCCCCCTCTACAGGGACACCTCTATAAGTACTGTATAGATATTATTGCTTTTTTATAAGTGGAATTGTTTATTTTTTGTAACCTGAAGCTTTTTCTCCCCGGGCCTCCGCTGAAAATGGACATGTATCCAGTCGGACTATCCCATTCAACAAATGTAAAATAAAATAAATAAATAAATCTGAATTGCCCCTTGTAGGTGTTGTTTCCCCATGCCCACAAGATTAAGGTGAATGAAAGAATGTTAAAGGGAGGAATATTCATTTTTTTTAAATTATGTAACAGATGATATTTAACAAACACACTGTCTTGCTGGCATTTAAGTAGTAGTCCACTGGTACGCTTGTCAGGCAGAATACAGTTGCCTGTTTGGGGTGGCAGTACAGACAGGACCCTTACAGTTTTCTAGTTCCATAAGTAGGAGAAGGATCTCTTGGAAGACAGCCCCTTACTTTGGATCACTTCAGCTGCTGAGCTCAGGTAAAAATCTTTTTTTCTTTTTTTTCCTCCCTATGCTTTTTCTATCAGAGCTTGAATATTTTATTCTGCTGCTTTGATTGCTTGTTTGTTTTTTCTGATTAGAAATTTTGTATAACCTTGGGTTTTTACTTTGCATATAAGGCTTATACTGTTTTATTATAACCTGATTGTAGGATTTTGAGGATTTGTAACACATCAGATGCGTTTTATAGCCGTCTGTGAATGCTTAGATGAGTTTCTGCAGTAAGGCCTTTGTAATACAGTTCCTGTCATTACATTGTGCTTCCACAACCATGTGTTAACTGTGCTTGTTTTTTTTTCTTTTGATTAAAAGCTTCTTTTGTAAGTTTTGACAGGAAACCATGCTTATATTGCAGTTGTTTTCGTGGAAGTTATGATTATTTGGGGTGTTTGATCAAGATTGCAACATTTTAAACAACTTTTCATTTAAATTGCTATTTGGTGCGATTTTCTGACAGGTCAGTCTATCTGTAAGCAAACCATTGTACATTGGCTGAACACTGGCAAGGTTCCTCTATTCCTCTTCAGTGGGATATTGGGAAGGAGGGGATTGGATGCTAGAAGTATTCTATAGGCAGAAACTTGGTCCTCTGTCCATACCTTTATGAGGTACTACAAGCTGGATGCCATTTTAAGATCCATTGCAAGGCATTGCTAGGACCACTCTTCAATGGCTCCTGGATTTTTATCCTTCATTCTCATGGTTTGGGCAAACTTTGGGAATCTACAAGAATGACCATTTGCACAAGTCCTACTCACCTGTAACAGTAGATGTTCGTAAAACACACTGCCTTACTGACAGTACTCGCCCACCATCTCCCTTTTTGGATGTACATAGTTTGGTGTTTGGGTTGCCACTGTGCACTGCTCCATGGCCTCTGTTAGTGTGTGTCTGTGCCTGTGTTGTTTTGATGTTGGAACACTAGATGTTTACAATGCTTGTGTTACCATCTTGTCTTCCTGTTGGACCCTAGAAAATTGAAAGGATCCTGTCTGAGGATTTGCAAGGCAGTCCCTATACTGCCAGGTGACTGGTCCATCACTCCCACAGACAGACAGTGGGAAGGACTCTGAACTTTAATAGTCTGCCAGAGGAGGGTAGCCGGGCACTACTATCCTGAATGTCAGTAAGGCAGTGTGTTCTACGAAGATGTACTGTTACAGGTAAGTAGGGCTTGTCACAAATGTTATTTGGGGATTTCTTGAACAAGTAGTTTAGCTAGTGGTACAGTGTTTTTAATTACCAGAATTCTCAGGAACATTTACTGCATGGTGGTTCACAGTTTCTAAGTGTAGTTAAAGTGGTCAGCACATTAATTTGCCTTTATGATAACTACAATATAACACTTCCTGCCCAGGACTCCTTCTGTAACAGCCGCAGATTCATTTGCAACTTGCATTAGGAGTGTTTCTACTCCAGACATTTTACATATGGTCACTTGGACTATGGTCCCTGCATTCTCTAAACACTAAATGCTGTCTAGTCAATCTAGATGTAGGATAGGTCTTGGCACAGAATTGCTACTAAGAACCCTGCAGTGTCCATCACCCAGGGAATTTCTGCCTGCTGCTTGAGATTGTACTCAAAATGTTATGTTTTACTAACACCATGTCTCTTTGAAGTAACCTGGTTCAGTTTTGTAAGGTACCGTCTGTAAAAACAGATTTTCAGGGATAAGCAGTAAAGGTGTCTTCCTTCAATTTCCTTGTTTACATTTCTGGATAAAGTAGCATTTGTTTGTTAGTTTTTTTTTTTTTTTTTTTTGGTTAACATGTGTAATGCACTGCCAAGTTAAATTTCTTGCTATACATTTTTCCAACGACAAGCTGATTGCCCTACTGAGGTTTGTTACCTCATAGAACTAATGCATGCACGTGCAGACTGTACCCCTATTTCCCTAGCAAGAGATACTAGATGAAGCCGACAGAGGTACTAACAGTGGTATAAACATAATTTGCTTTTTTATTGTGATTGGTGCCGTTTACTCCTCATCTAAGCAAGTTCAAAGTCACTGTGTATCTGTCTGTTGATCAGTGTGCTTGCATGTCAAACAGCAATGTAAGCACCACTGTTCCGGTCACTGTCATTGAATGTATTTAAATGCTTAATGATGAAAACACTCCTCTCTTGTTTTAACTTAAACTGTGGTTTAAACAAGCAATACCACCCTGAATCCTGTTTTCTTATTTGTAATAATAATACAAATTAATTTTTGACATGAATCTTACATTAGAAGTTATGACAACAGTCTGTTTTAGTAATTTGTATGCTGATATTGTTCCTGTACAACTAATTTTCCATTTTTTATATAGTGTGTGTGTGTGTGTGTGTTTGTGTGTGGTGTGAAAATGTATGTTCTTTGCTTTTACGAATCTTTTAAAGCAATATCATACATTTAAAGAAATTTTGTAGTAACATGTAAAAATCATTAATCTATACATAAAAATTACACTGACTTGTTAAATAGTCCTTTTAGATTAAAGAAAAGACCAAACTGTTAAAATTCCAGCATAGTTCAACTCATATGCTAAGGGCAACTCTCCCCATATGTTCATCTGAAGACAAAGTCTGTCATTGATGAGAACACCACTGTCTTATATTTAGAAGTGCTAATCTCATCCCATTTGTTTTGCACTGCATAGTGAATCACTCAGCTGTATTTTGGAGACTGAGGTAAAAAAAGCCAAAAAGGATATAATCTGGAAACCACTGTGCCATCTGTCTGTAAAGCAAACACCATCCTAACTTCACCTTTGTCTTCATATTTTGTGCATGAATCTAACAAACCGTAGCAATGATGTCAAGATGGACCCTTGGCAGAGCTCAATATCTACCTTTAAATTAATTTGTTTAATATCAAAAATGTGGATATACTCTCATTGTTGCTCATCCATGGACTGTGTGGCTTGCTGCAGTGACCCTAGCACCTGATTGTTCCATAGGACCTCTTACAGCACAAGCCAGGGCTTAAGGTCATAAACAGATGTAGACTGGATTTGGAAGTGTCCTAAAGCTGTTACATAACTAAGCGAGGCTAAAGAGCTGTCCGACTGTTCCTCAATCTGGTGGAAAGTGCATTGTTTCTCTTGAGTCTGCTTATCTGTTCTTTCCTGTCTGTGTTAATCCCAGAAGAGCATTTAAGGAGAAATGTTAGTAGAATTAAAAAAAAATCAAATATTAGGCCCATTCTTGAGAGTAACTTGGCTTAAGGGGATAGAATAGTATAGGCTATAGCAATGGCTATTAGTCATGATGCACTTTTCCTTTCAACTTTTTCAAGGTTAGGTGTTGCCACAGCGGATCACTTGTCCGCTCATGATTGGCAGTGGAGTTTTTACGGTGTTGAGTTACCAGCCCGGCGCCTAACCTTCCACACAAGGCACACACACACGCACTCACTCACTCCTAGGCCAATTTAGAGTGTCCAATGCACTAATGAACAAAAATGTTATTGCAAATCAAAAGAGAATTATACATTCTTTGTCCGTTTTAACTATTTTATCCCACATGTGCAGCTACTGTTGTATAAATTTTATAATAGATTATGAAATTTCATTGAGTACCTTTCTGACTGTATACAATAAAGAAGCAAAATAAAGCATTTATTTAGGAAAACGTATTAAATCTCATTTGATGTACATGATATGAGGATTTTGTAATGTGTTAATTTTGGTTCATTTATTATTAAAAGTTAATTGACAAAAAAAATCATGTATTGCAACATACAACAGTTTACCATTCTGTTTTTTTTTTCCTTGCACACAGATTCTCAGTTTCATTGAGTCAGTGAGCTGGGTTTCACTTGAAGTTATTCTGCAGAATTTAATAACCCACCACCGCTATGATCCACAGCCTCTTCCTTATCAACTCTTCAGGGGACATCTTCTTGGAGAAGCACTGGAAAAGCGTGGTTAGTCGATCAGTCTGTGACTACTTTTTTGAGGCACAGGAGAGGGCAACTGAGGCAGAGAATGTGCCTCCTGTGATCCCAACTCCTCATCATTACCTTATTAGTGTCTACCGACACAAGATCTTCTTTGTCGCAGTTATTCAGAGCGAAGTTCCTCCTCTGTTTGTCATTGAATTCTTACACAGGGTGGTGGACACTTTTCAGGTAAGAGTGGCTCAGATACTTGCTGAAGGTGGGTTGATATAATAGAAATCTGTAGTGATACTTCTGAGTTAAGCTTTAGGTGTCCTTTTTTAAAGGCATTTTCTGCTTCTTCTGATTTATTTGACATGAATTTATCAACTCGGAGAGCTAAGGTGATACACTGCATGAATGTCACTTTACTGTAAACAACTGAATACAATTTCAAAACATGTATACATTCTTGTTTTAGTATACGAAAGATGAACTTTTTTTTTTAAACTGTAATGTCTGTCCAGATAAAATCTTTATAAACTGCCGATCTTAGCTATGTTTGGCTGTGGTAACTGTGAATAAGTTAAGTATCATGTGCTCCTTTTATCTGAAGTGGTCTACTATCAAATGTTTGAAACTTATCTTAACATCATTGATAAGGTCGGGGGTAAAGGTGCAAAAGTTTAAAATTGCAAGTGGAAATCCTGCCGCCTCAGAAACCTTGACATGTAACTTGCGTTTGTGGTTTTGAGCATCACTGTTTACAATTGGATCGCACTACGGTGAGGATCAGAAAAATTACCCTTTTCCTCACTGCGATCTCAGAATTAGAAAATATAATTAGCAGGGGGTGTGGGGGGTGCAGGGGGCTTGCCCCCCCTGCAAAAGAGTAAAAATGTGCATGATTTATCAACAGCTGTTTTTGCAGAAGATTAATGTTTCAGAATATGCCGAATGTTGATTCTTGACTTACGAACATTTGACTTTGTAAACACTCCACAAAACAGTTTCCAACCTTATTTTTTGTTAATGTCATTAAACACTAATAGGGATTTCATAGTTTTGATAATAAACCATCTGAAGCTTATATATGTGCCATCCCTTTTGCAGTTGTAGCATGAATTTCAACACAGTAACTTGAAAAAGAACCCTGTGCAACATCTTAGTTAGATGCCTGCAGTGCTATCCATCTTAAATGCTTTGTGTCAGTAATTATGGCATTAGTTATAATAAAATTGTTTTAATATCATTTTTGAGGTATAAAATGTATAAATAAAACATACACTGATATCCAAGAAGATACTACTAGTAATTTTATGGTATTTTTTCATATGAAATAATATTCCTAGCAGACACAAACTGATCTGATGACAAGGAGAAAAAGTGATTCTACAGATGTGACAGTAAGCAACAAAATAGTAATCAAGTTTGAGCACACACTACTAAAAGGGTGTAAGACAGAACAAGGTAGATTTAGACCCATACAAGTTTTTTTTTTCATCTTTCTCATTAGAGAGCACTGTCTATTAAAATACCAGGAGTGGGAGGCAGGAGCTATTGTTTGCCTTTATTCTACTAAAATATCCTTATTAATCCAATCAGAGAACTTGGGTAAAAAACATGTGGCCAAGAGATTTGATGGGGTACTGCTTATGGTCCTCAGGAAAAAGTGGAGGTTTATAGACCATCTGTCAGGTTAGTCAGTGTTCTTGTTAAACAGGGTGAATGCAGAAGGACTGGAACATGTATAATGTAGCCCCTGTGACAAGGGGAACTCACAGAAGGAGCCTGGTGTGTTGTGAAAATGGATGGGAAGGATTTTTAAAGTTAGACTTATTAGCCTCCTGATGACAAACACACTAATAGTCCTTAAAAAGTGTGGGTTCAAGGAGAAGAGTTCTTGCTACTTCATTCCAGTTTAGTGCTGTGATTTGGTTTGGGGAAAGGTAGATGGGAGAAACTGTGTAGATGCTGTCTGCCTGGATGTTAGCAAGGTTTAATGCTGTAGAAATTTTAGGGCATCAGAGTTGGGCTAGAGCTAATAAAATAGGTAAAAAGGGGTTTAAGAGAGAGGCTGGAAAGGAGGAAGGTCCTTGTGAAAGGTGTAATATGAATGTGGCCTCATGAAGTTGTACTGGGCCTAACACTGTTCAGATTTTTGCCCTGTATTATGGCTGATTTTAACAGGTGATGCCTCCTTGATGTGGGCTGTTGAAAAAAACGTTTTGTGGGATTCATGGGTACTGGAAGATTTGAAAAGAATGGTACTAGAGGATCACCATAAAATTGTATTTACTACCAAAATGTCAAGATGCCATGTGTGGCATTTCATTGGGATGTAATGTCATATGCAGGAAGGGAAGGAGGGTTACTGATCAGACTTGGGGGGGGTCCACACAGCCTGCTGTGGAAATGCACTGGTTAAAGCAAGCAGGGTGCATTATCAGTTTCATAAACTCTAGTCAGCTTTTTTTTTTTTTAACCCCTCTGCCTATCAGCTGTCAGTCCTCTTGACCATTCTTGGCCATTTATTCCTTACTAGGGCAAGAACTGTCCCCAACCCATTTTTTTCCCCTGCTAAGTGAGTGTGAATCAGAGGACCATCATCAAGGCAGAAATCAGTCTCTCCCCATCTCGCCCCAAATAATTTCCAGCATCTCTTAAGCAACTTCCAAAGGGCACTAATGCTGACAGCCTTTAAAGAGAGAGGAAGGAAGCTTCACAGTGTGACTGCCCCTGAACTTGCATAGAAGCACATTCCTATTGCCTGGACACCACAGACCACACCACCCATTGCTGCCATATGTGATGCCCAAGCAGCAGGCCAAGCTACCTCCTTAATGGGCCAGCAGTATGCTGCCCACTCCTTCCATCTCCCATGCCAACGAATGAAACAGGATTTGTCTGGGTCATAATTAGGGATGTTATGTTGTCCATCTCGCATTCCTTCTTTCTGGTTGGATTCAGAGCCATTCTCTGCTCCAACTCGGCCACTTCTAAAGCTCGAAGAGTCCTTACTGGCTCGAGGTTAACCCCTTATCCCAGCATGCATAACGATAGCTACCCAGATCTCATTTGCCGCTTGCAGCGTCGAGATTGTCTTCTGCTGGCTCAGGCTAAGTAATGTATTTTCCTGTCAAAATTGTTATTTGTTTGGGCTAATTTCCTTAGAGTTTAGAGTTTTCTATTCCTTATCACCCCTATCCTCATTACAGTTGTTGTTTGCTGTTGTTAGGCCGTCGTTTTCTCCCAGGCCTTTTTTCTGTGTGTTATTGGCAGCCCGTTCTTTTCTTGAGGGTTGTTGTCTTGTCCTTTTATCCCTCTTGCTTCTTGGGGAGAAGCTGTTTTTGTTAGAGGCTTTCTCCCTGTGGGAGCAGTAACCGTTTAACTTAGAGGCTACCCCCTCCTTTCTTAAAAAAATAAATAAATAAAAAACTCTATTGTTGTTTCCCCCTTTTTTGTAGTTTATGATGTCTAAAGAACCTGCAAAGCAGTCAGGATTTAAGAAATGTGACTCGTGTTGGCAAAAAATGTCTCTTACGGACGGGCACACGAGTTGTGTTTATTGTTTAGGTGCAGTCCACCTGCAGGACTCGTGCTCTGTTTGTCATGCCTTTAGTGCACAGGTTTTGCAGGAGAGGCGCAACAAACTGATATTGAGAGGGTTATTAAAACTTCAGGTTGAGGTTGCATCGGAAACTCAGCCTTCTAAAAAAATCTGAAGACAAAACTGGCATCTTCGTCGGCTCCATCTACGGTGCCGACAAAGTCAAAATCTTCTGACCCTTCGGAGCGGATTGTTGGTTCTGAAGAGTCCTTTTCTCCGGCAGCTCCATTTGTTGCTTCGCAGCCGTCCCGGAGTCAGAAGAGATTGAGATCTCCTCCTTTGGACCCGGTGAGATCTGCGCCTCAATCTCCACTTTTGCAATCAGTGGCAGGTAGTCACCAGTCCTTGGCCCACTCCTCTCAATCATCCAGGAGTTTATCGGATGATGATATGGAGAGAGTGGTGAAGAGGCTGCTCAAGACACTGGTATTTGCTCAATTGTTGTCGGACCCAGCCCAGAAGGAACTGGCGCCTTTGTCTGAACCAGTCCCTGTCTCTATTCCTCCTCTGACTGCTTCCAGTTCAGAGCTGGAGTGCATGGAAGTAGTAGTGGTGGAATCATCTGTTCCCACAACCCTTGCCTTGTCAGTTCCGACATTTGCTCGACCTCCTTGACAGTCCGCTCAGTCGAGGGGTCTGGGTGCCGAGGCTCCCTCGTTGGCTCCGAGGGGGGGAAGTGGCATCAGACCCTTGTCTGACTCCGCTGTCCCTCTCGGAGCCTCGGCGCAGGTGAGTTCAGCTCCCACATCTGCCTCGGAGCCGTCGCCTTCAGTGCGCAGGACGTTTCCAGGCTTGCCGGAGCCTGCCTCTGTTCAGGATCGCAACGCCTTCGAGGTGATGAGTGTGCTGTCCACTGAGACAGCCCCACCCTCTGCTCCATTGGCTCTGTCCCCATTGATACCAGTGTCTGCCTCGGAGCCTTCTCTCCGTCCCAAGTGTAGGGAACCGATGTCCCTGGATGCCCCACAGGGCAACCCCTCTTCTTCCAAACCTCTCCTGAGCATGCCTCAGAAGAGGTTCCCAGGAAGAAAAAATTTAAGCGGAAATGTGGACTCTCCTGAGTCCGTCACCTCTGACACAGACTTGGATGACTCAGAAGGGTCCCCACGGTCCCCCTCTGAAGATGTCTCCTTCTCAGACATCCTGGAAATCCTTAGGGAGATGGGAAACTGGAAGTTCCTTGCCCCTTCTGAGGACGAGTCCGTGTACCTGGACGCATTCCTGACCTTCTACCTCCTGGGTGTCTCTGCCTTTCGACCCACTTTTGTCTGTAGTGAATCGAAAGTTGTGGAGTGCTCTAGAGACCAGGGAGCCCTTTCCGAGAAGGCCTAACAAATTCATGACCGCACCAGACAACAAGTTCTTTCTCAGCAAAGGCGTACCAGTTGATGCTATGGTGGTGGCAGCAGCCACCAAGAATGAACTCACAGAGACTTCCTCTTCTATCCATCCGCCAAACCAGGAGTCTAGAGCAATGGATAGATATGGGAAGCTTGTTTTCTCTTCAGCGGCCTTTACTGTTCGGTCGCTGAACTATTTAACACATTTCACAAGACTTCAGAGGGATCTCCTTAAAGAGCTGGGAGATACCCTCCAGGATCCTTCAGCTGAGGGAACGGCTTCCAAGTTGGCTAGCCAGCTAGCGACCCTAACATCCATTGTCAACTCCTCTATGTGCTTGATTTCTTACGCAGCAGATGGAGCGAGTAGGGCTGCAGGCACAGGAGTGGCTCTTCGCAGACATTCCTGGATGCGCCTTTGTCAATTTGCAGAGCCCTTCAAGTCTTCTTTATGAACACCCACTTTGATGGCTTGGACTTGTTCGGGCCGCAAGTTCGAGAGACTCTTACCAGGAGTAAATGAGATGGTAAAACTCTCTGCCATAGGAGTCAGTTTTTCCACTCCATCCCGTCCTTATCCCAAAGGCCAAAGGAGTGGCAAAATGTGGTTCCATAAATCCTAGGGAGCTTCGCCAGACACTTGTGGAGATAATTCCCCCAGAGGCAGAGGGGAAAATAATAACAGGAGATGCCGACCTTGTGGCAGGGGGAGTCTGCAGTAGGGCAACAGAGATACGTTCTCTGCCAGGCCCTTTCAGAATCCCTGAAGGATTGCCCGACTGCCCACCTCTGGAGGCAGTCGGGGGCAGAATATCACTTTACCAAGAGCCTGGCAAGATATAACAGAAGACGAGTGGGTACTTTGCATAATATCCAGGGGTTGCAAAATCCCCTCCTTCCAAAGACCCCCAAGAAGTCAAAAATCATCAGTCCCAGATGTTTCACCCAATCTTCTTGATCAAGCAACCATAGAAGTAAAATCTTTGCTGCAAAAAAGAGCCATTCAGGAAGTCCCCGCAGACCAGATAGAATCCGGAACTTACTCAAGGTTAATTTTAGTTCCAAAGAAGACAGGGGGACTGGAGACCTATCTTGGATCTCGGCAAGTGAAACAGGTCAGTAAAGAAGACCAAGTTCTGGATGGTGACACTGCAGTCCATTCTACCCTTTTTGGATCAGGACAATTGGATGTGCTCTATCGATCTCCAGGATGTGTACTACCATGTAAAAATGGACAGGAGGTCCAGGAGACATTTACACTTCCGGCTGGGAGCCAGTTATTACCAGTTCAGAGCTCTGCCCTGTGGTCTCACCACAGCCCCCAGGGTGTTCACCAAATGCATGGCAGTAGTGACGGCTCACCTGAGACGTTTGGGATTCCAGGTGTTTCCTTATTTTGACTGGCTCCTCACTGCCACCACCGAGCATCATCTCTTAAGGGCCAGGAAACACACGATTTACACTTGTGCATGCCTAAGAATCACAATAAATAATGAAAAATCTGCCTTGTTCCTCTCTGTGTATTACTTTCATAGGTGCTCAACTAAGTACAAGAGACATGATAGCCAAGCTCCCACAAGAAAGGGTGCTTGCCATTCAAGGTCAGGTCTCTCTCCTCTTGTCAAAGTGAAAGGTTCAAGCTCAATTTGTCCTAAAGGTCTTGGGTTTGATGGCGGCTGCCATTACTCTAGTTCCATTACCCCGTTACCATATGAGGATTCTGCAATGGTTCCTCTTCACTCAGTGGTCGTATCAGGACTTACCAGTGTCACACATGATCTTGATCACGGATGCTTGCAAGAAAGATCTACAGTGGTGGTTTCACTCTCCCCTAGTCACTCTAGGCAGACCCTTTTTAGACCCTCATCCGGTAGCCACAGTTACACGGATGCTTCCCAAATAGGGTGGGGGGGCATTATCTGGGACAGACAGTCCAAGGAACTTGGCAACGTCATGAGTACCATTTGCACATCAGTGTCCTGGAGATGAGAGCGGTGTTATTAGTGTTGCAAGCACTTCACAACTCTCTCCCTTTGGGCTGTATAGCAATTTGGATGGGCAACATGTCAGTAGTGTGGTACATCAACAAACAGGGTGGAACCAAATCTTACCCCTTATGTCAGGAGGCCCTTAGAGTATGGCAGTGGGCGATCTCCTCTCAGCGTTTTCTGGTTGCAATGCACAATTTGGGGAAGTCCAACGTGATAGCGGACAAGCTCAACAGGGCAATTCTCATGCCTCACGAGTGGTCTCTGAAGCAAGATGTGGCTGATATGATGTTCCACAGACTGGGCCAGCCATGCTGCAATCTTTTTGCCTCTCACCTAAACAACAAATGCAGCAGCTACTTTGCCCTAGTTTCCGCACCAGGACAGTCACCCAGAGATGCACTAGTCCATGATTGGCCCCCGGGATTCTTTACGCCCTCCCCTTTCCTTTAATTCCAAAAGTTCTTCAGAAAGCAAAGTTGCTGAGTCGCAAGCTGATCCTCATTGCACCGTACTGGCCTCGTCAGATATGGTTCCCATTCCTTTGGCATTACCTGAGAGAGGAGCCTTGGATTCTGGACCCGGTTCCGGACTTCCTGACACATCAGTCGGGAGCTCTTCATCCTTCCATTCAAACTCTCAAGCTGACAGCTTGGCTTCTCCACTTCCGATGCTAGCCAAGCTCCCTGATATCTCCCCTGTGGTTCAACATATTTTAGTCTCTTCCCATAAACCAACTACTAGGAAACTTTCCGCTAATAAATGGAAGAGGTTCTCCTTCTGGGCCGAGCAAAAAGATGTTTGATCCCTTTATAGCTCCAGTTGCAAAAATCTTAGACTTCCTGGCAGAAACCTTTGAAGAAGGAGCAGCGGCTGCTACAATTCGTGTTCAACTGGCTGCTATTTCTAATTTTCATGTGGGCCTTCTAGGTTCTAATGTCATGTCCAATAAGTTATGTAAGGCCTTTTTGAAAGGTGCTACACTATTAAGGCCTCCTATCCGAGAACCTTTCCATCCTTGAGATTTAAACGTAGTACTAGCTGCTTTGATCCTTCCTCCCTTTGAACCAGCCACTTCTTGTCCTCTAAAGTTCTTATCATGGAAGACCCTCTTCCTGATTGCTGCTACATCAGCTAGGCGGGTCTCCGAATTACAGGCACTTTCCATCCACCTGCCTTATATGGTCTTTCACAAGGATAAAGTATCTCTTACAACTAATCCTTCCTTTTTACCAAAAGTCTGCTCAGAGTATAATTTGAAGCAATCAATTGAACTTCCTGTTTTCTTTCCAAATTATGGCAACAAGGCAGAGTACAAATTACATCAATTGGATGTCCACAGGCAGTTACGATTTTATCTTCAAAGGACCAAGGACATCAGAAAATCAGATCAGCTGTTTGTATCCTTCTCTCAGAGCAAGCAAGGCTCACCAGTTTCCAAAGTGACTCTTTCAAAAATGTCTGTCCAATACTATTACTTATGCTTATGAGTCTTGGAATGGGTCAATCCCGGGAAAAGTGAGGGGACATTCCACTAGGTCCTTGGCTACCTCCATAGCCTATCAAGCTAAGGTTCCTTTAGATACTATTTGTGCAGCAGCAACATGGGCTACTTCCCATACCTTCGTTACTCATTACAAAGTGGACATGGCCTCTCGGAACAGGGCATCCTTTGGTTCTACGATTCTGAAGTCTCTTTTCCAGTGAGCCACCCAGGATTTAGGTGCTGGGGATGCTGTCCCAACCAGAAAGAAGGAAGGCGAGATGGACAACATAGCATAAAGAAGTTGTGTTCTTACCATAACATTCCATGTTTGTTGTCCTTTATCTCACCTTCCTTCTTGTGTCTCTCCCTCCCTCCTTTCCCTATCCTGGATGATTGAGAGTAATTTCCCTTTTTTGGCTGATCTGGCTGAGTTTCCTTTGCTTTTCAGCCTTTGGTATACTCCTTGTCACCATGGTTGTCCTGTTGTTGTCGTTACAGGGAGGCGTTATTGTTTAGTTACCTCATTTATTGGGTAATTCGTAATTTTCCTATCTAGTGGTTAGTTCTCACAAACGAGATCTGGGTAGCTACCGCTATGCATGCTGGGATAAGGGGTTAACCTTGAGCCAGTAAGTACTCTTCGAGCTTTAGAACTGGCCGAGTCGGAGCCGAGATCGACTTTGAACCCAACCAGAAAGAAGGAAGGTGAGATAAAGGACAACAAACATGGAACGTTATGGTAAGAACATAACTTCTTTTTTTATCCCTCTGTGTCATGGAGCAGGGAGACTCTGAAAAGCATTATGTTGTAATCCCCATTTGTATTACATTGATGAGGTCATAGTAGGAGTTGTGCATGTAGTCTCAGAGTTGTATCTCCAGAACCATTTGAGGCTGGTGGTGTGGAGTTGGAGGTGTCCAGAGAGGGCATTCAGAATGAATGTACAAGTCTTGAGTATGAGGGTGGGGTAATAACTCCTGATCTGGTTTGTCAGTTTGGTCTAGAGGTTTATATGCTACTAGACCTTGAATTACAGCAGTCCAGGCTCCAGTTTTTGATTCCAACAGCCTTCATTTACCTGCTGTGTGACTGTGAGTAAATCATTTAACCAGACATTGCTCCCTGGTTACCTCTAATTGGGGATTGTGCATTCGGTAAGCTTATCTGATTAACAAGTAGTTGCTATCATTATTTGAACAGCAGAAAGGATGGGAAGGATGGAAAAATATGATGTGAAAATGAACAGAGGTAGGAGGAAGAGCACTGACAGCTGTTTTTTTGTGAGATTCACAAGTTGAGAAATAACCGTTTCATGGGGTGTGAAGTGGATTCATAGAACTTTTTTACTTCCTGTTTTCGTGAATAGGAATACCATAGCAGAGGTAGATGCTTTGAGATGGGAAGAAATGGAAGAGGTGCAACGATACATATTTTATTGTACATTTATACATCATTTAAATATCTTTGAAGTTATTGGCTAATGGTGGCCATTTTGAGAAGGACTTACCTCTTTTTTTTATCTATTTAGTCATAATTGATTGATTTTATTTGTAATTTTAGTTTATGCTTATAATGCTACAATGTGTGGGTGTGATGGCTTGCTCCTGAATGTTGTGTGCTTATTCTTGACTACATATTTTAAATGTATTATATTCACCTGTTATACATTCATCTGGAAGTTTGTAAGTTCATGTGTTTGTTAATATTATAAACTGGAGTTGTACCATTTGAAAGAGGTGCTGAAAGGAAAAGAGGCTATGTCTTATTCATGAGTTCTGCTAAAGGGAGCAGGATCTCCTTTCTTGAAGGTTGACTGCTTCTTTCAGCAAGCAGTGAAATATGACTCGATGCTTACAGTTTTCAGAAGATACTTTTACAGGTGCGTTGTATTATAGCTGTACAGGTAAATGCTGCTGCTGAATGAGAAGAGTGGAATATTTGCATATGACACTAAATTTCCTGAGTTCTGAGGCAGTTCTGTAACTGTATTCCTGAAAGGGATGGAATTATTTTGACACGGGCACATGTGGGTCAAAGTAGGCCAGTGACCCTGTTTACTTATACCTATAAGACTTGAGCCCCCCCCCCCCCCGCTAAGTTAACTGCATATCTTTTGACAGCAAATTGCAGATTGACAGTTGGCCGTTATGAAGACTGTCCCTTGGAAGGAAAGAACAAAGCAGTCTTTGTCATCCTGGCAGTTGGCATGTGTTTAGAGGGGGCTACAGTCACAGGACCATTTTGTGATTTGTTTGTTTTTCCTTATTGTAATCATCGTCATAATCACCAATGAGGTGCTGATGTGCACAGACTAAGGGCAGCACAAAAATCAAAAAATAAAATAAAAAAATAAATAAAAACACTAATAAAACCCGTGAGTGCCAGTAAGGAAAGCTAGTTTTACTAACTTCTTTAAATGTCTAAAACTGTCTAAAGCTTTTGTTCAAATCAAAAGGACTTCTTCAGACAAACTTAGTAGTGGATGCATCTGTTTGTTGCTTAATGGTGGAGGACTCTAATTTTCAGGCCACAGCAAAACTCACAGCCTCTGGTCTGTCTGATGCATTTAGAACCCTTGTACATCATACCAGTAACCCAGTCACTGGATGTGGCAGTGGAGCTTTGTGCATGTGTGTTTGGGGGGGTGCTATTAATTGATGTGCTTTTGATTGGGGGGGGGGTCTCTCTGCTGTTGATCCTTTATTGACATCATTGCAATGCTGCAGATGCAACAGACACTCGCCCACACTTCTGTATGTGAAAACATTCACACAACATTTTACTACTGTAATCACTGGCTGTCTCTGCATCTCTCATTCCTCCCAACTAAGAATAGAAGAGCTGACCGTCAATTGCTCAGGTCTTTTATGCTTTCCAACCCCACCTTCCATGGTAGCCTGTATTCCTTGTCCTGCCAGTGTTATCAGCAGGTCAGCTTTTTTTGATAGCAAGTGTGTTGAAAATATCTGGTGAAAGGGAAGAAAGGTGAAAGATATCCTGCTTCACATGGTTATAGTGTGATTGAGTCCGAATCATCAATTTATTCACATGTAGGTTTTGTAATAAAATTATTTTATCTCACCAAATTCTGAAAATAACATATTTTTATAATATTATTGAATGAAATAATCCCACTGCTTCACTGAATTTTTTATTTTTGTTTAGTAACTTGTTTCCTAGGGCATACAATGATCCTAATGCTTCACTGAAATGTTTATTTATTAACTTGTTTCCTAGAGTATAAGGCTTAATTTCCCGTCACAAAACACATGCATTACTCCTCCTCCATTTCTTATTTTTCCTCTGAAGACAAGTGGAGAAATCACACTGCCTGAGACTTGAGACCATTTTAGAACTGAAAATGCACATGATTTCAGTTGAGCCTGGAGGCAGATATGTGAGGTGTGCAATTTCTTTTTATAAATGTGGTAAAAAGAAAAGCCACTCCTGGTTAGTGTGACATATGAGAAGCCTGAGGTTTGTCAGAAGGGCCAGGTGGCTGCATGTCCTTTTTTCCTTGTAACATGCTCTGTTTGGATACAATAGGAACAGGCTTGTGCCCCTGCAGTAGAAGTGCTGCAGAGAATATTGGGGACATTTAGGGCTAATATGGCAGGATTTCTGTAGAAAGTCCTAAAAGTAGTAAGTGATCACCCAGCATTTTACCAGCAGGTAAGCTTCTTTACTTACATTTGCTTCCTGGCTTCATACCAGTAGCTCATCCCATAGCGTACTGTAGGAATGAGTCCCAGCTTAGTACTGAACTTTGATCTCTGGTAGCAGCAGATGACTGTAACTGTGCAGTATGCTAGTTTAGACGGTAATTGCCAGGATGTTACATTTTCAGAGCTCCACACTGTGCTTGATGGTTAATCTGCTACGAGAGCTTATATGGAGGGTGGGTGGGTTGTAGTGACATATAATGCTCTAGTTACTGTTTTTTTGTAAGTTAGTATTTGCAGAACTGAGTTTAAAGCCTTGCAAAACTGTATTAGAATGTGCCCTTAGGCCCCAACCATAAGGGTTGCAATGTAGTATAGTGGCAGATAAAAGGATTTGAACACAAAAGCCCTATGATAGCAAATTATAACAATAAGGAATTGGAGGTTTTGTGCCTAGTGCACTATAAGAAAAAGTAGTGAATAACTCAGTGTATTAATAAAGTTTTTTTTAGAGTATATACCTTGGCCTTCGTAATAACAGGTGGTCACGTACCACCTGAAACACCACTGACAAAATTTGTTGCAGTAGTTCAAATGGCAACATAATTAAAGGACTCGACAGGGGAAACATGATGCTGGGATATGAATCTGAGGTACTGGCAACAACAGATGGTGACATAACATTCTAATAGGACTGGTCACTAGTGGAATTTGTCTGTAGCTGCTGTACAGTGTACATTCTTAAGCTGGAATTTACAGTGAACTTCCAAAGCATAGACAGTTGTCAGGATGCACCACTGGTGTATGTGCCAGCTGGTATTTGTACCTGTAGTGCTCATGGGAACATATTTTATGACATACTGGTAGGAAGAGATACTGATGGCATTTCACTCTTAAGGTTTATAACCGTAGCAATAGTTAGCTAAAAAAGATGGAAGCAGACTAATAAATCTTTGAAGTTTGTTCATTTGAAGCAGTTAGCTAAAAGTGGCTTTTCTATTCTTCTCTCGTCCACTGCCTTCCTTATTACATATCATCTGCTCTGTACATTTCATCCAGCATTTACTAAATCCATTTCCACAATTTCTTCTGGAAAACTTTTTGATTTCATCGGCATTCTTTCCCGGAGAGAAATACTTCCTTGTAATTAAACCAATCATCACACAATGCTAAAAGTGAGTCATTGACTGCATACCTACATACAGGAAATTTGGAGTATCAGTTGGGAGCAGTCTCATAAGGCACAGCTGGGGTGTGTCAGTGTGTGTGTGTGATAAATGTGCAAAAGACTTAGATTCCCATTGGACAGTTGTGGGATCATTCACTGTGTGATTTGTACTCTGCAATCTTGGAGTAAGCAGTAGACAGAATCTTGAATTTTATCAGGTAGGGACTTCCTAAGAAGTAGCTTGAGGTGGGTACTTTTGCACAGGGTGGCTCACTGTGCACGTATGGGGAGGGTACCATATAGGTGTCAGCTGAGTGGGCATCCTATCTAAGAATAGTGTGTCATCTGCCTCCAGCTATCTAATGAAAACAGGTGGTGCCGAATTATTTTTATTTTATATTGATTTCACCGGGTATGTCTTGTCTGATATGTTGCAGAGCCCACTTTGTGCTTTTTAAGCTAATTATTTTTAACTGTATAGTTTCCCAGTGCTTAGATCTTTTGTGTGTTTTTCTAACGTGAAGCTAATGGCTCTATAGAATGTGAGGGGTGGAGACTGAGTAGAGGAAGGAGGTGAGGCTGTTGTGCTGAGCAATGCACATTGAAGGTCTGAGTTCTGTAATTAAAGTCTTTGCAACATCAAAGATTTAGGTGCAAATAGGGAGTGTGTATATATATATATATATATATATATATATATATATATATATATATATATATATATATATGTATGTGTGTGTGTACTAATTCTAAGATTGTAGTATATACGAGTATTCCATACTCAGAGGAACAGCAGTCTTAGAGTGAGTACACATAACTAGCAGGTTTGGGATGGGTAGAGCCACTCCATGTTAAGTGTATAGGGGTGATGTCCTCCTGCAGAAAAGTTTTAAAATTCATCTGTTTAATTAAGAGGTGTAATATGTCTTCAGAGGCAATAATTGAGGTAAACTTCGGCTGCGTTAGATCACCTGGAACTGTTTTTTTGCAGTTCTAACTACAAAGAATTGAACAGTTGAAGCTAATAAAGGAAGCTGTGAAAAATCGATCAGTTTCACTCATTTTTGGAAAAGCCTGTCACAGATACAGAGATGTTTGCTGTTGACCTTGTTCTTGAAACCTTTGGGCTCACTATAATTAACATTGTGTGCTTACTCGTTCTGTGCAAGAAGTATGGCGAGATGGTCAATGAACCATTAATGGAACCATTTGGTTAATGGAACATAACCATAAACCAAACTTTAGACTACTCACCTTTGAGCAAGCAAGAGTCATACAGATCACAAACATTTGTAAAACTTCTAGTGAAAACTGACCAGTGCCAGATTGAAAAATAAGTAAGTCCAGGAGATAGTGTATTTTAAACTTCTTGGAAAAGAGCTGAATTTGTGCTATACGTGAAAATGGCAAAGCAAGAATACTAAACACTCAGTTGGAATTGAATTAACATTTTCTGCATTAATAGCATTGATAAAGAGATACCATTTGAAAGTGAGGTTCTAACAGTCGCAAGAGATGTAAAAAAAAAAAAAAAAAACATGGCAAGACAATAATGCTAAAATGTTTCTGCCAGTGGCAGATGATGACTTCAAAGCAAGGGGGAACTGCAGGAATCATGAGTGGATTTGGCTATATTATGGCAGCTTGATGACTGTTTAATATTTGAACTGTATCTTACTGAAATTGGTACACCTTGTTTGCTGTAGCATAGACTAGATCCAGGCCTGCTGAATCTAGCTTTGTTTATATGCTTGTTGTTTGTTTGCTTGTTATTTCCCTGGAACGCTAATTCCACCTAATACGCGGCTTCTCAGCGCTTCTGTGGATCACTAGTGATATCTGCATTGCTTACTGTACTTATTTCCTTGTTTCACTTGAAAGAAAGTTACTGTTTGTCGTTTTTGCATTTAAGTTACCTGTAACACATTGCACTTAAGTTACCTGGCACTTGCTCACTAAAGCAATTATATAAGTCAGCACTAAAAATTAAAAGCACTACACCCTCACTCCCCACTGGCCCTGGTTTTCAATTATTAAGGAATTCCCAATATTATTCTAGCATGTCCAAAGGTCAGTTGTCAATCTCCTCTCCGGTCCAGCTGGTGAATCTGGGAATCTTGAGGCAATGTTACAACTGCCTCATGTACACAGACAACCCTCTCCTCCTCCCAACAAATTCCAACACATGTGAGAGATGCAACCATATAGCCAAACTGGAGGCTAAGCTCTCTCAACTCAGTACTGGCATAACCAGTCAGGAGGAGAAGGAAACCACACTCACTACAATTCCAGTCTCACATAGACCTACCACGACAGCAAACCAAACACATAATCACACAAAAACATACTCGGAGGCTCTAAATAAAGATCTGCCAAAGCAGCAGAGACCTCCAAAGCAGACACCCAAGAAGCCGCTACCCCAAAACAAAACACGTGCAACACATATCTCACAAAGCCAGTGTGCCAAACAGTCACAGCCCTTAAGACTAAACAACACACCTGATACACTTGTAATAGGTGACTCTATCGCCAGGCACACTGACGTCCCGCTCACCAGGCTGAACAAGGAGAGGGTCACGGTGAGCAGCCTGTCTGGTGCTAGGATCCGCCACATAACACAAGCACTCAGGTCACTCCAAGGCAAGTACAAATATGACTCAGTCATTGTCCATGCTGGTGTGAATGACCTGAGAAGTACCTCCCTGGACTACATGAAAAGAGACATAAAGGAGCTCTCTGAGCATGTAGCCCAGGCCGGTATGACCCTGACCTTGAGTAGCATCTTACCCTCACCAAGAATGATGCCACAATATGAAGACAAGATGATCAATTTCAACAATTGGCTTAAGTACTGGTGTCATTCAAAGGGGATCCAATGCCTGTCAGCTTGGGATGATATGCTCGACAAGCCACGATGCTTCGCTAGGGATGGCTTGCACCTGTCACCCTGGGCTTCGGATATTGGCAAAGGCTCTTGCTACCCCCATAGTGCCTTTTTAGGCAAGGCTCAAAAGACAAACCCACCTCCATAGGTATCACAAGGGATAAGAAACTAAGAGTAATGCTACTCAACGCCAGAAGTCTAAACCTCAAGATGCACGACTCGAAACTCTCCTTAGCATGGAGAACATCGATATCTGTGCAGTAACAGAAACCTGGTTCAGGGCTCCGAGAGCACCCCAGCACTACCAGGTTATACCTCATACCATGCTTTTCGCCCCAAAACTTGAACGAACCACAAAAGGAGGGGGAGTATCGATATTCATCAAAGATACCCACACCTCCAGGTTGGTGGCAAAGCACGAATCATCAGAGACTATCCATGTGCAACTAACAGTGGGTAAAACTGCCTTCCAGTTTATAGCCTGCTACAGACCACCCTCCCAAACCCAGGAACCCCACTCGGCCTTCCTGAGAACACTGGAAAATATGAAGGTCTCTCCAAACACCATTATATTGGGCGACTTCAACTACCCAAACATAGACTGGGAGCATTACTCTAGCTCCAACACCCTAGCCCAAAGGTTCCTAGAATTTATAAACTCAAATGCTATGGAACAACTTGTTACCACTCCCACAAGAGGGGAAAACATACTGAACCTGATCATCACCAACATGGGGACTCTATGCTCCAGACCAGAAGTGTATCCCTCACTGGGAAGATCAGACCATAAACTAATCTCACTGGATATTCACATCCCGACCCCACCCCCTGCCCAGAAAACCACAGTGAAAAACTTCTCTAAAGCAAATTTCACACTCCTCAAAACTGAGGTGGAATCCTTCAAAGCCCCCGGGCCTGTGGAAAATACGGCCCAGACCGCAGAATCCTTTATAAACGCATTCTATGAACACCTTCAGGAATGCATGGATCATGCGATCCCAAATAAAACCAAGACCCAATCCTCCAAAGGCAGACGTCCTGTCTGGTGGACCCCAGCCATAAACAAACTATACAATAGAAGGAGGAAGCTACTAAATGATAGAGCAAAATCCCAAAAAGGGAAGGCATCACTGATCAGTATTAGCAAAAAACTACGGGCACACATAAAATTGTCTAAGGCCAGCTTCGAGAGGAAAATTGCACAGGACACTAAGGATAATCACAAGGCTTTCTTTAGTTATGTTAGGAACCTGGGTGGTAATTCCCAGATATGCTCAGAATTAGTCCAAAATGACAAAAAATACACCGAACCCACAGACATTGCCAACATCCTAGCTGACGGGTTCAGCGCAAACCCCCCCCCACCAAAAGGGCAAATATCTATCCCAGCAGAGTGCTGCCCACCTGACATCTCAGATGCTCAGGTAAAGGCCGCCCTCTCCAAAGACAAAAACACAGCATCAATGGGACCAGATGGTGTCCCGGGCTCGCCCTACATGAACTCCAAGAAGAGCTAAACCCAAACATAAAACTACTGTTCAATCTCAGCCTTACTACAGGATATGTGCCCAAAGAGTGGCGTACAGCAACAGTGGTCCCTCTCCATAAAGGTGGTGCCTCAACGGATCCTGGAAACTATCGCCCCATAAGCCTGACTAGCTTGGTCTGCAAAGCTATGGGAAGGATCATCATGGACCTCATAAATAAAGATATTGGGGACCTACAAACACTGGATCCTACCCAGTTTGGCTTTAAGGGCAGATCCTGCCTCTTAAACCTGGTTGATTTCTTTGAAACAGTCACCAAGGCCATTGACGAAAGGAGGTGGTCCACACAGCCTACCTGGACCTCGCAAAAGCCTTCGATACAGTACCCCACTCGGGCATTATAGATAAGCTCACCAGCTTAAATATAAACCCCTATGTCACTAGATGGATTGCAAACTGGCTCAAGGACAGAACCCACATGGTTAGAATTGCTGGAGCCATGTCAGACTCCAAACCAGTTACAAGTGGTGTCCCACAAGGCTCAGTCCTGGGACCTCTCTTGTTCGGTATATATTTCTCGGAGGTACAGGCCAACACGGAAGGACTGTGGCTGACCAAGTTCGCAGATGACTGCAAACTGGGCGCCATAATCGACTCTCCAGCCGACACAAGCATCCTCCAAAAGGGCCTCATAGAAACAGACAACTGGTGCCAGAGCCATGGCCTCAAGCTAAATGCCAAAAGTGTATAGTCATCCCTTTGGCAAAAACAAAGTGCCCACAAATTACCACATAGGTGGTAATCCATTAAGTACAGAAGAAGTAATTAGGGACCTGGGGACCCAAGTTGATAGCAATCTCTCATTTGACAACCACGTGGCCAAAGTGGTTAGAAAAACATTTTATATAGCCCACCTAATCACGAAGGGATTCACATCTAGATCAGGGGAGGTCATCGTGCCTCTTTACTCATCCCTCATCAGGCCCATAATTGAGTACAATGCCCCTTTTGGGATGTACCTTACCAGACACCTGCAGCAACTGGAAAGACCCCAAAAGTACTTCACCAAGAGGATCAAAGGGCTCAAACAGATGCCATATGCTGCCCGGTTAAAGAAACTCCAGCTCTACTCAGTGGCATACCGCCTGTTCAGAGGCGATCTGTGCCTGACGTATAAAGCCATGTCCAACCCGGAATTAATGGACATGCTGCACCTCAGAAAATCGAAATCCCATCGAGCTACGCGCTCGAGAGACTTGAACCTCAGCACTGAAATAAATAGGACATGCTGGAGGGACAGATTCATAACCCAGAGGCTCCCTTCACTCTGGAATAAAATCCCAGTCCAGGTTAGGCAGAGTCCCTCATTGACTCTCTTCAAGAGGAATCTTGATGAGTGGATGGGAGATCGTAGGTTTATCCCGGGTATCACTTCTGTGTCACTGTGAGACAGAGGCCCAGTATACTAACCTTGAAAAAGGGCATAGCAAAATAAATTTAAAATGGGTGGCGAAATCCAAACACATTCTGGCTAGGCTTATAAATGCCCTAGGGCAGATAGCCTAGTATGAACCTATGAACCTATGAACAACAGCTGGGATCAGTCAGTTTCATCTGCATACTGCTGCAGTGCATATTCAGTGTAGCCACTTTTACAACTACCCCCATGTAATCAAATAAAAAATAATCATGCTTACAGTAATGCATGCCATCTTAATCTATGCAAACAGACACTAGCCCTGCAACTCCAGATTAATGACTGTTTAACTATGAGCAGATGATAGCAGGGTCAGCCAGTTTCTTTCGCAGACTGCCCCTTGCTTACCAACTACAGCTACTTTATTTACTATGCACTCCTCAGCTGATTTTGATCAAATTATTGAATACTTTTGTAATGGCCACAGTAATGTCCAGCAATTACAGACACTTTAATGACCATGTACAGTTCATATCTGGTTGTGACCAAATGAATGCAATATATTGCTATCTATTACCTTATTTAACTTGTAATCAGATGCATATAGTGCAAGCCATTGCAACCCACCTCATACACACATACATGTGTGTGCATACACACAAATGGTGCCCCTCCAGTTACAGTCACATAGATGATGTGCATCTCAGATGTCTGACTGTGGTCAACTATATAAATGAATTCTTAAATAACCTCAAACACCTCTTGGATAAAGTGCACATGACAAATGTCCTCAGCAGCATTGAATGCACTTTTTCAAAACAACACCTATATCAACACATACAGCCACATCTCATGGAGCTTCTACATCTAAGCACACAAGTCAAGCCACCACACAGTCCAACACTCTGGTCATTGGAGACTCCATTGTGAGAGACACTGATGTCCCTGTCACCAGACTGAGTAAGGAGTATGTCACAGTCAGTTGTTTATCGGAGGGGAGGCAAGGATCCGTCATGTTAAGCACGCACTCAGGTCATTGGACCACAAGTACCAGTATGATTCAGTCATAGTCCATGTGGCTGTAAGTAACCTGAGATGTGCTTCTCTAGACTATATGAAGAGAGACATTATGGAACTCTTGGAATATGTTTCCCATGCTGGTATGAGCCTAGCATTGAGCAACATTTTAACTTCTGTAAGGATAATGCCACAATATGAACAGAATATGACTGAGTTTAATAATATGCTTAGTTTCTGGTGTCATTCTAAAAGGGTGCAGTATTTGTCAGCATTTAAGGAAATGGTCAACAGATCAGGATGCTTTGTCAGGGATGGTCTGCACCTCTCCCCTTTAGGCTTATGAATATTAGCTAAAATATTTTCTTCCCCCAAACTTCCTTTTTTAGGTAATGCCAAAATGAAAATACTTCCAACATAGCAAATGAAAACCAACAAAATCTAAAGGTGTTATTCCTCATTACTAGGAGTCTAAACAAGAAACTCCAGTCCCTACAAACTCTCCTTGCCCAAGAGAATGATGATGTGTCTGCAGTCACTAGCAGTGCAAGGCTATAATGCCTTCCAGACATTTAGACCAGCAACTACAGGTAGGGACTAAAGGTGGAAGTATCTCGACTTGCATCAAAAATAAATATACCTCAAAGTTCTTCAAATAGGACAGTGCACTTGAGCTTCCCCACATTCAAGTCACCATAGGCAAAATCCCTTACCATTTCATTGCAAGCTGTAAGTCCCCCTGTATGATCCAGGAAACCCATAACATGTATTTAAGCATACTGGAAAACCTCACCATCCAACCCAGTACCGTATTCATGGGCAACCTTAATTACTTCACTATTAACTGGGAATCCTATACAACACCAAATATGCAGGCACAGAGATTCCCGGATTTTGTAAATACAGACTTCCTGGACCAGATTGTCAATATGACGACCAGGTGTGCAAACCTACTGGAGCTGGTCTTCACTAATGTGGGAGAGTGCTGCACACCCCATAGTGTAATGCTCCTCTGGAGAGGTCAGACCACAAAACCATTTCCTTTAAATTAAAATTGAAACCTGGAACCCCAGCTAACTCTGGATTATTCAGGAACTACTCTAAGGTTCACTTCCTGCTATTAAATAGCAACCATGGCAAAATTCCAAGCCCCCCCCATAAACCCTGAGAAAACTGCTGCATATGCAGAACTGTTCACAGAAACCATATGCGAGTATGTTAATAGCATCATAGAAGCAGCTGTATCCACCAGGAATAAGTACAAAACTGACACAAAAAACAAGCCATCCCGGTGGAGTCACATCAGTAGGCTGTATAACAGAAGGAAGAAAATCACTGCAAAAATGATGAGGTGTAGCACCCAGTGTGATAAAAAAACACACTCCTCAAACTAAACGAACAACTCAGAGGACAAATCAAGTCTACCAAAGCCAAATTTGAGGTAAATTTGGCCTCTCTGGCCAAGGGCAACCACATTGCCTTCTGTAGCTATGTCTGCAACCTCAAAGGCAATACACAATTGTGTGCAGAGCTTATTGTAAATGAAGCCACCTGTATTGAGCCAGAAGATATAGCAAACCTACAAGCAGACAAATTCAGCTGTAACTTTGCCGCTCTCTCCCTCTCAACGTTCCCACAGGAAATACCATCAAGTACAACTCCGCCTAATATAATTAGGGAACAAATCCTCAATGCTTTCTCTATGGACAAGAACACTGCCTCAGTGGGCACAGACAGTATCCTAGGATGCCTTCTAAATAGCATGAAACATTGCACATCAGGCCCTCTGGAATAGCTGTATAACTGTAGGCTACAAACAGGCTTTGTGCCTCATGAAAGGAGAACAGCAACGGTCATCCCTCTGCACAAAGGTGGGCCATCTACAAACCCTGGAAAGTACAGACTCCTAAGCCTCACTTGTCTGATATGCAAAGCCATGGAAATAATTGTCATGGAAATGATCAGACATGATATAGGAAACCTCCAGACACTGGACTCAACCCAGTTTGGTTTAGTCAAGGGCAGGTCATGTCTACTCACCCTGGTGGACTTATTGAGAAGGTTACCAAAGCAATGGATGAGGGCAAAACAGTTCACACTGCCTACCCTAACCTGGAAAAGACATTTGACACAATATCAGACTTGGGCATTGCTGATAAACATAAGAAGTTAGGTATAAACCCCTATGTCTCCCAGTGGATAGCCAACTGGCTCACAGACAGGACCCAGGAAATTAGAATTGAGGAGACCTGTAACTTGCCACAGCCCTGGACTAAAACTAAATGCCAAGAACTACTTAATGTTAAATTTCAAGAAATAATTCACCCCTGCTGGCTATTATGTTGTCAACACACCCCTAATAGTTGACCCAGCGGTTAGGACGTTTGGACATCCATAGACAGTAATATAGCTTTTGACCATCATGTGTCTACAGTAGTGAGGAAATCATTCTATGTTGTGTAACTTGTACACAAAGGTATAGCATCTAGGTCCAAGGAGGTCATTGTTTCACTGTATTCTGTATTCGTCAGATCTGTCATTGAGTAAAATGCCTCCTTTAGTATGTACCCAACCAGGCACATCCAACACTTGGAATGTCCACAGAGATTCCTCACTAAAAGAATACAGGGCATAAGTAACGTCCTATGCAGACCGCCTCAAAGCCCTTTCCTTGTATTCTGTCTCCCACAGGCTGTTGAGGGGAGATCTATGCATGGCATACTAGGCATTGTCAGATCCCACCCTGATGGACATCCTGCATATTTGCAAAACAAATAGCATCAGTATTACCTGTTCTTAAGACTTCAATATGTATCCCAGAGACTACCCCTTCTGTGCAACAGGCTTCCCATCCATGTGAAGCAGAGTTCCTCCCTAACCCAATTCAAGTGTGACTTGGACAGTTGGAGAGGTAACAGGATGCCATTCCCTGGTTTGGCACCTATGTCTGTAATGGACATAGCCTGTAAAATGGTTCATCTCACAGACTTTTGTTAACACTTACCAATGGTACCAGTACATGTCAGAGATTTGGGATGCATGTCTAGGCTTAAAAAGGCCATAGTGGTCATTAGGTTAATAGGTGTGTACTGTATTAGGCTAATGCATTTCAGCTCATTGCTGTCAGACACAGTGAAATCTTGCAGTCTGCATGTGCATACATACAGACATGCATATATTGGCACAGATGTGCCCACTGAGTTCTACTACTTTGACTGTGTATCCTTCAGATGTCTGATTTGATCAAATGAAGGAATAAACTCTAAAATAGCTAGTAGTGTGTAGAACTCGAAACCATTTACAATATTATGTACGAACCAAACAAATACACAACAGTCAATACTCTCATCACAAAAATGTCATCCAACTTAAGAAATTTAAGCTCAAAATCTACATCAGTTGCTTCTCATTAAGTCGCATAACTGTTGTGGTGACTCCCTGTGTACGTTGTTTTGCTCATCCTCATCAATCCCTTTTTCCAATTTTCTACATGGGGTTGGGCTATCACATCAGTTGTCAGCATCTCTGTGTGTTCAGTACCACTCTTCTGTCTTCTTTGACAGTCACCATGCCTGACTTTTGTAGGTTTTCTCTCTCTCACACTCCATCCATTTCTTTGCTGGGTGCCCTTGTTTCCTCTTGCCTTCTTCCTTTTCCAAATCCTCTTTGCCAGCTTGTCTTATGTTTTTCTGCACATGTACTTGAACCACCATAATCTATTCTCCTTGACTTTCTTTGCAGTTGAAGCTGCTTGGGCTTCTATTTTAATGTCCTCATTTCTTTCTGTCCCACAATGTGCATCCTACCACCCTTCTGAAGCACCTATCTCCATCACCTCTAGCTTCCTCAACTGCTCTGCCTTTGGTGCCCAGGTTTCTGTATCATACAGTAGTACTGGTTGCACCACTGTTTTGCACACCTTACTTTTCAGCTTCTTTGGCATTCTTCTGTCATTCACAACCCCAGACATTCTGTGCTAGTTGGCTGCAGCCCTGCTGATTCTAGTTTTGACCTTCTCATTCGGACTTCCCTTTTCCTGAAATACCCCTTCCAGGTGCTTGCAGCTGTTAACCTTTTCTGCTCTTTTCCTTTCTGTCTCAATTCCTAGCTTCTTCTGATTTCCTTAATTTGCTGCCATTACAACTGTCATATCTGTACTCATTTTCATCCCGTTTTGTATTCCTTTTCCCTACCCTTTGCTGAAGTTCTTGTTCAGAGTCTGCCTATAATGCCAAATTTTCCACATACTGCAACGTTTTTGATCTGTCCCCTCCAACCTGTTTGCTATTGTAGTCCACCACCAATATGATCAGCAATGGGCTCAGAGCTGAACCCTTGTACACCTGCTCCCACTCAGAACTTATCTTGACTTCCTGGACTTAAGCTTTCCTTATGTACTTTATTACCATTCCTGGCAGGGACATATGTTTTATAGTCTTCACATGTGCTGTTTTGGAACACTTCTTCAACTCCACCCGTTTCCTCTTCTTCTTGAGGTGCTAGAGTCCTAAATATTATCTTGAACTGTTGTGCTTGTCATCTAGTCAATTTCTACATTTTCAGCCTAGAGTCTGTCTTGACTTTAGAGCTTTCTCTGACCACTGCTTACAGCTGATTGTGGCAACCAGTGGTTTATGCTGTGGGCCAGTTGTTCCACTAGGGATGACTTTGTCATCTCTGATTCTGTCCCAAGCTCTTTCATTACTGGGAGGAAATCTACATGTGTTGCATGTTGATCACTCTTATGTGTGATTTTGTTACTCTGTCTTGCTGAACCATGTGTTTGCCACCTTCAAGCCATTTGACACACACAAGTCTAGAATGGGGTTTCCTCCTTTATTCCTGTTGCCCCACCATGTTGACCCAAGCAGTCCTTGTATTCTGTTTTGTCTGTCCCGATATATGCTTTTAGGTCCCCCATTATCAAAAGCAATTTGTGCTGTCCTGCTTTACCTAGTAGGTCATGCAACTGTTGCCTAAATGCACTCTTTTCCTCATTATCACAGCCCTGCTGTGGGGCATAGGCTGTGGTTATGAACACTGTTCTGTCCTTACAGTGAAATCTGATTACCCTAAGTTTGTAACTAATTGTAATGGCATCCTTCATGGTCTTCTGAAGCTACTAACTCATCACAATTTCCACACCATTTCTAGTCTGTCCTCCTGTGTAGTAGACTCTGGATCCCAGGTAAAGTGCCTTTTGCTGCACTGCCCTTCCATCTTGTCTCCTGGATATAAAGGCTGTCCATCTTTCTCCTTACTATCATGTCATCCACTTCCAAGCTCTGTCCTGTTAGTGAATCTGTATTGAGTGTAGCAATCTTTAGTTCATGTTAGGCAGGGTGACTGGTTTTATATCCAGCTTTTACTCAGCAGAGCTCTGCCAAGTAACCTAGCTGTGTCTTCCTTATCTTGTGTTGTTAAACTGAAATTCCCTTCCTCTAGAAAGTAGAATAAAGGCAAACTCATCATTTTTCCAAAATAAATAAATAAAACCTGAAAAACCATCTAACTGCCACAAGGAGCTATACTTGCACAAGTTGATCTACTACTTCCAGAAAACACTAAATCGACATTACTGTAGTACTGTCCTTCGTAAAACACCTCTGACTTTCCTTCCTCCTCTCTTCTGTCCATTTTTACTTTGCTTACTTTTCAAGTTCTCTTTCAACATCATATTCTTCCAGATCCTTCTCTACTAATTATTTAGTTTCAGACGTTACTGCTAAGTAATGAAACTCAAACCAAAAGCTGTAGATGGAATGAAGGAGCGAACACAATTCTGTAGTACTTTTGTTCAAACTTTATTCTTCATGAACTTCTTCAGAAAAAAGTTAACCTCTCAAAACACACCTCTTGTAAGTTACATCACACGTCACATGACTTTCATAGTACTTTAAATTAAAGGTATAAAATCTTATAAAAATAAAAAAACTGTCTTGTTTTCCAAACAGCTTAGAATGTCAAAGCTTCATAAAACATGTCTTGATATAAAAACATTATCATATTATTATAATTTGAATGTTGTTTTAGTGCTAAAAAAACACTTAATATTAATGCATTCGTTCAGACCAGGGGCTCTATCTGCTACCAAACTGATCTGCCACAATGACTCCTTGCATTCTAAAATCAAATTGGTATTCCCTATATAATCCACTTGTTGAGCATAATCTATGACTGAAAAGGTGAACTTTTTAAAGTTCACACAGTGAATAGCATGCCTAGCTAAAGCATTGGTAAAGTCCTTTTTCTTAATAGCAAGTGTGTGCTCATATATTCTACGCTTCAAATACCTGAAAGGAAAACAGTGAATCTTTGTGTTCCTGCTTGTCCCTGGACTAGCCTACCTGAATGTGCCCTGCTTGGATGCCAAAAAATATAGTCCTGAATACTGACATAACCTACCTGCTCCCTGAGAGTCATTTCCCTGAAAGGAAAACAGTGAAACTTTGTGTTCCTGCTTGTCCCTGCACTAGCCTACCTGAATGTGCCCTGCTGGATGCCAAAGAATATCGTCCTGAATACTGACATAACCTACCTGCTCCCTGGGAGTCATTTCCCTGAAAGGAAAACAGTGAAATTATGTCCTGTAATGGTGCTATCGCTTGATGTGAAGTTGTTCTATCTCGCCATTTTGTTCTTACACGTGGGTTCGGAGCCGATCCCTCGGCTCCGAGTCGGTCGCTTTTCAAGCTCAAACTCTCAGAGAAGCTCGAGACACAGTATATATCCTATGATGCTCTATTGTAAACTCCTGATCTAGTTTGCCACTGCAGCGGATCTACAGACTCGTCGGAGGAAGCTCGGGCCAGTGTTATTTTTCTATATTTAAAAAACTATTTTTCTCTTGTAGTGTTAGCTAATGTTGTTTTCTTTAAAAAAATAGAGTTTAGTTAGAGTTAGTGTGTAGACTGGTATATTTTTGGAATGTTTTTCTTAACGGCTGTTGTTTCTAGGTCTTTCTTAGTTTTTTGGGCATGACAGGGCTCTGTCAGCTCCTTTGTGTGTGCTAATTTTATTAGTGGTAGTTTAAAATTAGTTAGAACATTTAGAGATTAGCTAGTTCTGTAGAGAGTTAATATTAAAAAAATATTTGAATAACATTTTTTGTGTTTAATATACTCATAGTTTTGAGTTCAGGGATTTGAACATATATATATGGGTCCCATTCAGTACACTGACACGGCAGAAGGCCGACACTCTAAAGAAGGAGACGAGAAGACCGACGACGCAGATGATCGACAAGGTGAGATCCCGACGGACGAAACACCGACATGGGAAGGTGTGAGCGCGACTCGGTAAGTGTGCGATAGAGTGAGGTATTTAGTGTTAGGGAGGGGACAGGTAAGTGTGGGATAGTGAGGGACTGTAGTTTTAGGGGTGGGTTAAGTGAGTTAGGGTTAGGGTGCGGGTAGGGTGAGTGTGCGATAGTGATGGACTATATGTTTAAGGGTGGGTTAAGTGAGTTAGGGTTAGGGTGCAGGGTAGGGTATTTGTGCGATAGTGACGGACTGTAAGTTTAGGGGTAGGTTAAGTGGGTTAGGGTTAGGGTGCGGGTAGGGTGAGTGTGCGATAGTGACGGACTATATGTTTAAGGGTGGGTTAAGTGAGTTAGGGTGCGGGGGTAGGGTAAGTGTGCGGTTGTGTCGGACCTTAGGGTTAGGGTTTGGGTTAAGGTTAGTGCATGTATAGTTGTGTGTAATGTGTAGTTTACGTGTTGTTTGTCGGTGTTTTGGGTGTCGGTGTTATGGTGTTCGGTTTTGTGCGTTGTCGGTATTGTGTGTTGTCGGTCTTTTGGTGTCAGTGTTTTGGGTGTCGGCTTTGTGGCGTGTCGGTGTTGTGATAGGGATATATATATATATATATATATATATATATATATATATATATATATATAGATATCTATATATATATATATATATATATATATATATATATATATATACATATATACATTTCCTCTCTCTTTTCTAAAATGTCAGAGAAGCAAAAGTCTGGCTTCAAAAGGTGTGAGTGTGCCCAGAAAATGTCTGTGATGGACAACCACTCCACCTGTGTGCACTGTTTAGGATCTGTTCATTTGCAGGAAATGTGCTCTATCTGCCACTCGTTTAGCGCCAGGGTTCTTCTGGAAAGGCGCAGGAAGCTGGTGGATAGAGGACTCCTGAAGCCTGATTTTCAGGCTGCGCTGGACAAGACCGACCTTTCTTCCAAGGCTTCGAAGGGGTCAAAGTCGTCCAAGGGGTCCTTGGAGCCCAAGTCCTTGGCTCCGAGCTTCTCTAGTATGGTTCGATCATCAGCTCCACAGCCTTTGGAGCAGTGTACCGAACCTTTATCTCGGAGTCGAGTTGTGGATCTGGTGTTGGAGACTCCTCAGTCTCCGATTCTTCAATTGGTGCCGTCTTCGGCCCCTTCAACCCATTCTTTGAGGTTATCTGATGTGGACCTGGACCGCGTGGTTAAGAGATTGCTGGAGAACCCGGCCCTGGCCAAAATGCTTTCCGCTTCGAGCCACTTGGCTTCAAAGCCTGAAATCCCAGTCCTACTCTACTCCTCTTCCTCCGAAGCCAATCGAACTCTCAGAGCCGGGGCAGAGAGAACCAATGTTGGTAGAGCCCTCGTAGCCGAGGTTCAATCCAGCTCCGTCAACCTTGATCTCCTCGGTTCCAACCGGGGAGTCTCGGAGCTGACACTCCCTCGCTGGCTCCGGGGTGGAGAGTCAAACCGAGACTTCGGTTCCGACCCTTCCCCTTGGGGCTTTGGCGCAGGTGAATTCGGCTCCGTCCTTTGGATTGAAGTGCGGGGTCTTGGCTCGGGGAGGGCTGCCGGCCTCTTAGGAGCCGACAGACTTCTCAGACTGGGATTCTGGTGCCTTCGATGCCGCGAGGAAGGTCATGTCTTCTAAGACCACTACCTCTTCGGATCTTCTTCCCCTCCCCATAAAGGGCCACGTTCTGTCTCTTCCCCACAGGTCCCTACCAAGCGTCAAGACCCAGAGCCTCAGGTATCCCCATTGGGTGGCCCCTCTACAGAGACTTCACCGGACGCTCCCACTGATAAAGTACCTAGGAAGAGACTGTGCAAGAGGAGGCACTTGGATTCCCCACAGGAATCCCTGACATCGGACACCAACTTAGAGGAATCAGAAGGGTCCCCACGATCCCCCTCAGAGGATGTCTCATTTGCAGACATATTGGAGATCTTAAGTCAGAGGGGTGATTGGCAGTCCCTTGCCCCTACTGAGGATGAATCAGTACTCCTGAAGGCCTTTGGGTCTCAACCATCCACCTCCTGGGTTACTCCTCCCTTCGAACTAATGGATTTGGTTGCTCAAAGGGCGTGGGAGTCCCCTGATTCAGTGGAAACGGTCCCTCGGAGGCCCAACAATTTCATTACTTCCCCTGCTGACAAGGCCTTTCTTACCAAGGGAGTCCTGGTTGATGCCATGGTGGTGGCGGCAGCCACCAAGAAAGAGATGTCGGAAACCTCTTATTCTGTCCATCCTCCTAATAGGGATTCTAGGACGATGGACTGGTATGGGAAACGCATATTTAGTTCTGCGGCATTTTCCATGAGATCGCTCAACTACCTAACCCATTTTACACACCTTCAACGAGATCTCCTTAAAGAGCTGGGAGATACTCTACAGGGTAACACAGCTGATGCAGTTTCTGAGAAAGTGACTGCACAACTCAACACCCTCAATTCTATAGTCAACTCATCCATGCGGCTCGTTTCTTATGCCCCCGATGGATCGAGTAGGGCGGCAGGTTCAGCGATAGCTCTTCGGAGACAGTCCTGGATGCACCTTTGCGGAAGCCTTCAAGTCTTCCTTCGTCAATACCCCATTCGATGGCTTCGCCTTGTTCGGGCCTAAAGTTAAGGAGAAGCTTACTAGGTGTGAACAAGAAGGAAAGACTCTGTCTGCTGTAGGAGTCCGTTTTTCCATTCTAACTAGACCATACCCCAAAGGGCAACAAAGTGGAAAAATGTGGTTTCGAAAGCCCCAAGGAGCTTTCCAGAACACACCTACTGATACCCCCTCTAGGGGCAGAGGAGGGGGTAAAAATGGAAGTCGCCGCCCAAACGGCAGAGGGGGGTCTGCAAAATCATGGTGACAGGGAGCAGTTCTCTGGTTAGCCCTATCAGTGTTCCTGAAAGGAAACCCAGCTGTCCTGCTCTGGAGGTGGTCGGGGGTCGCTTGCCTTTATACCCAAATGCCTGGCTAAACATTACAATGGATTATTGGGTAAAAAGCATCATTTCCAGAGGTTACTACATTCCCTTTACAAAATTCCCTCCCATGTGTACAAGTATTCCAGACGTTCCCCCCAGTCTGCGAAAACTAGCAGCCATAAAGATTCACACCTGCTAGACAAAAGAGTCATCCAGCCAGTCCCGGTGGACCAGATAGGATCCGGAACTTACTCAAGGTTCTTTTTAGTTGTAAAGAAAACAGGGGACTGGAGGCCCATATTAGACCTCAGCAAACTCAACACCTTCATCAAGAAGGAAAAGTTCCGGATGGTCACGCTTCAATCGATACTTCCGTTTCTAGAAATGGGCGATTGGATGTGCTCTATAGATCTCAAGGATGCTTACTACCACATCAAAATGGCCAGATCATCCAGAGATCACTTGCGTTTCCGGCTGGGGGCCAGTCATTACCAATTCAGAGCCCTGCCCTTTGGTCTCACCACAGCCCCCAGAGTGTTCATCAAATGTATGGCAGTGGTCACGGCTCACCTGAGACGCTTAGGATTCTAGGTGTTTCCATATCTGGACGAATGGCTCCTCACCACCACCTACAGGCATCAACTAATTCAGGCAGAGACTACACTATCAACCTGTGTTCCCAGTTGGGCATAACCTTAAACTTCGAAAAATCTGCGTTCTCGCCCTCACAGCGTATTACCTTTATAGGAGCAGAGCTAGACACTGTTGATTCATGGATCGGGTTGCCTCAAACAAGAATCTTATCCCTAAGAAGTCAATTGTCCAGTCTGTTGACCCAGAACAAAGCTCCTGCATCCCAGATATTGAAGCTGTTAGGCACAATGGCAGCAACGCTAATAGCAGTCCCGTTGGGACGCATGCACATGCGGATACTCCAGTGGTTACTCTTCACACAATGGTCTTAACAACAACTGCCCATGTCGCACGAGATTCTGTTAACAAATCTTTGCAAGAAGGATCTCAGTTGGTGGCAGAACAGCGAACAGATAGTAGTCAGACGTCCCCTTGTTCTCCCCCAACCCACAGCCACAGTGACCACGGATGCTTCCCTGATAGGGTGGGGGGGTGCTATTTCAGGGAAAGACTGTCCAAGGTACTTGGTCGAGCATGGAATCACATTTGCATATAAATGTCCTGGAGCTGAGAGCGGTGTTCCTGGTGTTGCAACACTTTCACGACTGTCTTCCTCCAGGGACAATTGCAATTCAGACGGACAACATGTCAGTAGTCTGGTACATCAACAAGCAAGGGGGAACCAGATCGTATCCCTTATGCCGAGAGGCCCTAAGAATTTGGCCGTGGGCTGTATCCACCAGGCGCTTTCTGATAGCAACGCACATCCCGGGGTCATCCAACAAACTGAGCAGGGCCATCCTGTTGCCTCACGAGTGGTCCCTCAAACAACAGGTGGCGGACAAGATTTTCCACAGGTGGGGCCAGCCTTGCTGCGATCTGTTTGCATCTCTGATGAATGCCAAATGCAGAAGCTACTTTGCCCTTTATCCCCCACCGGGGAGTAACCCGAGGGACGCGCTTGTACACGATTGGCCCCCGGGACTCCTGTATGCCTTCCCGCCAATTCCTCTAATTCCCAAGTTCATACAGAAAGCCAAAAGTCTGGGAAGGATTGTTATTCTGATAGCCCCATCTTGGCCTCGTCAGATTTGGTTCCCCTTCCTACAGAAGTATCAAGTGGAAGAACCATGGGTTCTGGACCCAGTGCCAGACCTTCTGATTCATTCGTCGGGAGTTCTTCATCCCTCCCTCATCTCCCTAAAACTGACAGCTTGGCTGCTCCAATTCCCATATTAGCCAGGTCTCAAGATTTGTCTCCCATGGTCCAACATATTATAGTTTCCTCTCATAAACTGTTAACCAGGAAGCTATATAATAGCAAATGGAAACGATTTGTTCACTGGGCTTCTCACCATGATGTTGACCCATATGTTGCGCCTATTCATACCATATTAGAGTTCTTGTCCTCCTTGTTCTATAATGGCGCAGCAGCTGCCACCATAAGGGTTCAATTGGCTGCCATTTTCAACTTTCATGTAGGGTTTAACGGATCAAATATCATGTCCCACAGACTATAAAGCCTTTTTGAAAGGGACCCACCATCTCAAACCACCTATCAGACACCCTGTTTCTCCCTGGAATTTGAATCTTGTTTTATCCCAGTTGATGCTTACCCCCTTCGAACCCGCGTCATCTTGTGATTTGAAGTTTCTGTCTTGGAAAACAATATTTCTGGTAGCCATACATCTGCGTGTAGGGTCTCTGAACTCCAAGCTCTATCTTTCAGGCCCCCATATTTGATCCCCCCCCCCCCCCGATAGGGTGTCCCTCAGGATAAAATCCTACCTTTCTTCCTAAGGACTGCTCTGAAAGTAACTTAAATCAGTCCATTGAGCTCCCAACTTTTCTTAGACATCATACCAACAGACTGGAGTATATGTTACACAAGCTTGATGTTCACAGACAATTGAGATTCTACTTGGACAGAACAAAAGATTTCAGGCAATCTGATCAACTCTTTGTCTCCTACGCAGAGAACAAGAAAGGTTCTCCAGTATCAAAAGTCACATTATCTAAGTGGCTTTCTGATTGCATTAAATTCATTTATTCCTCCACTAATCACCCATTACTGACTAATGTCAAAGCCCATTCTACCCGGGCTGTTTCTACGTCATTAGCTCATGCAGCTCGTTTACCCTTGGATATCATTTGTGCAGCTGCTTCTTGGTCCAAACCTCACACGTTTATCACTCATTACAAAGTGGACAGGGCCTCCAGGGACAGGGCTTCCTTTGGTTCCACTGTGCTCAGGAATGTTCTCCCTTGAGCCGCCCAGGATTATGGTGCTTGGGACGCTACCCACGTGTAAGAACAAAACGGCGAGATAGAACAACTTCACATAAATAAGTTATGTTCTTACCATAACGTTCCATGTGAGTTGTTCATCTCGCCTTTTTGTTCTTACATTCCCTCCCACCTTCCCCCTCCTAGTGAGAAGAATGGTTGTCTTGGTGGATTGGTTGGTCTTGTCAGCCTGTCTCCTTAAGACATACTGTTTTCCTTTCTACAAATCTAGAGGTACCTAGATAGGTAGGTACTGCAGTGCTTATTTTTTTTTTGTTAGGCTGTCTTCGGGTGCAGCGTACTAGATCTGGGGTTTACAGTAGAGCATCATGGGATATATATTGTGTCTCGAGCTTCTCTGAGAGTTTGAGCTTGAAAAGTGGCCGACTCGGAGCTGAGGGATTGGCTCCAAACCTACGTGTAAGAACAAAAAGGCGAGATGAACAACTCACATGGAACGTTATGGTAAGAACATAACTTCTTTTTATTACTAAATTTAGTTGAATACTACTGTTAGGTTAAACAAGCTTCCCTGCCAGGTTAGCCAGCAGCCAAATCTCCTCCTTTTTAGCATTAAAATAATCCTTGCTTCCCCTTTTTACCCTCCTTTAACTAGGATATCTCTCCTCTACCCTAGCTTCATATCCCCCTTAGGGGACCATTTCTCCTGCTGTAATTAAGTGTCTGGCCACCAAGTGGCACTATACTAATAGCTTACTGCCCTGTAATTCCTTTACCTTTTCATTACCTATTCTCTCTAAATTGACTTCCCAGCCTATTTCTGCACTCTAATTCACTCTCTAATTAGTGTCCCAGTAGCTCTTATTCCACACAGAACTCCTCTAATATCCCAAGTCTCTCCCTGCAAGCCTTTTTACTTTCCTCCACAACTCTACTAACTTAACTCCTGACTTTCGCACTTTACTGATTGTTCTCCTCGATACTTTTTCCCTCTCTGGCTCTACCTGCTCCGTTCAACCTGCGGGCTCACTCGGTTCCCCTACTCTACCCCCAGTTCCCACCTACTCCAGTGCTCCTGCATTTATACATCACAGGCCACACCCCTTCCCCTAATTGTCCAATTACCCAAGTCCTCCTGAAACATTATATACATATACAACTACACTCTTAATACTCTTCATATTACTTGCCCTAATATACTATCTGACTCCAATCTATCTCACACTTATTTTTGACTTCACTGTGTCTTCTTCCTTGCAATGCCCTTATCACACCAACCAAGTCTTACAAATCTCCCTCTATCCCCCAAAACAAACATTACCTCTGAGTCAGCCAACCTCCCATAGCCATGCTAACACCACCTCTGCCTCAACCTACCTCTCCCCAAAGTATCATAGGTTAGCGTATATTACTTTCCAGCAAGCCAGAAAGTCACAGAATATTCTCTGCAAACTTCTGAAGTTCTTATTTACTCTTCATCAACACCCTCTACTTCACAGTGATATTCATCCCAACCCAGTACCGTACAACACCCCACTTAACCCCCACCAACCCCATCCCACCACCCCTTTCACCCCCACTAGAACTCCTAACTCTTTACTCATAGCTCACCTTAACATACAGAGCTTAAATAATAAAATTAGCCAACTTCATGCTCTACTAGACACCCATTCTTTTGATATCCTTTTTCTAACAGAAACTTGGCTCAAACCAGTGACAAAGGACAATAAAGTCATCCCACCAGGTTATAATATAATAAGATTAGACCGTACAACCAAAAAGGGTGGTGGGGTAGCAATTCTGTACAAGTCTGAGCCACATGTTTCCACAGTGGATTTACAACTACCTTTAGATAGTAATGTAGAAATCCTTATCTCTAAGCTTCAGGTCAGTGGTCGCAAATCCATTTACATAATATGCTCCTACCTACCTCCAGGTAATAACATCAATATCCTTGAAAGTATCCTCTGCTGGCTTTCATCAGCCTTCCCACAAGAAACCATTGTACTTGGTGATTTTAATATTGACTGGAATAGCTGCTCTTCATGCACACCTACAGTCCATATAAATCTCTATGGCTTCTCTCAAATTTTCATCACCCCAACCAGAATCCATAAGCCTAGTAGCAAAGAAAATACCTTAGACTGGATCCTAGTAAATAGCCATCCCCTCTCTTATGAAGCAGATACCCTTCCTGATGATATTAGCGACCACTTCCTTACTTATATAATCAGGCAAAAAAACTTCATTCCCAACCAAACCATCTTTAAATCTGCACGAAACAAAAAATATTTTAATCCTGTTAGCTTCCAAGCTGAGCTGCAGGCCTGTGGCTAGTCTCCCTTAAAACAACTCCCCCTTGAGGAAGCAGTATCCTATTTTAACTCCACATTCCTACAAATCCTGGAATACCATGCCCCTACTCGATCTATAAGAACTAGAAGTAAAGCTACTCTATGGCTCACTAAAGAGACTAGACACAAAATCCTATTAAGAAATAAGATCTGGTCTAAATGGAAAAACACTAAAAACCCAACTGATCACCAGAACTATAAACACATGAGTAATGCCACTAAAAAATCAATACTCCTTGATAAAAAAAAAAACTATTACTTTAAATTCCAGCAGAAGCATCAACAAAAACCACAAACTTTCTGGTCAGCTATAAATAGACTTTTACACCCAGGCCACTCCAAGACTCCAACCCCATCAGGTCTCTCCCTAAACACTCCCAATGAGATTGCGGACGCTTTCAATACCTTCTTTACAGAAACTGTACAATCTCTTGCTAACTCCTTACCTCCTGTTAGCGCAACCCTTCCATCCCCCATGACTAGCAAACCTCCTGCCTTTCATTTAAAGCCAGTTCCTACATCCCTCATCTATACCCTACTTACCAAACTTAAACCATGTACCACCTCCGCCAATCTCCTACCAGCTGAATACCTGCAAATCGCAGCAAAAGTACTTTCCTACCCTGTTTTCATACTTATCAATAGAACCATTACTGAAGGCTCCATCCCATCTCTCTGGAAAATCTCTCACATAATCCCACTTCACAAGAGTGGTAACTCAATCGAACTTTCGCCCCATAGCCCTACTCTCTCTCCTCTAGCCAAAGTAATGCAAAAATGCATCCACCAACAACTACTTGATCATCTTCTCCAGAATAACCTACCATCAGACTGTCAGCATGGTTTTAGGCCTTTCCACAGTACTACTACTGCTCTCATATCCTTCTGTGATTGCATTAACAAACATCGTAACAATAATAAGCTCTCCGCTACACTCTTTATTGACGTAAATAAAGCCTTTGATATGGTGAACTATCAAGTACTTCTAGACATACTAAAACCACTCTCACTCAACTCACAGGCACTTCAGTGGTTCAAGTCCTATTTAGAAAATAGACAGCAAGCTGTCCTCTGGGAGAATAACCTTTCCACTCATCTAACTATTACTCTTGGGGTCCCACAAGGCTCTATCCTAGGACCTAGCCTTTTTTCGATATTCATTAACAATCTAAATATAAATATTCCTCAAGCCACCTGCATTCAATATGCAGACAGTTCCACACTAGTGTGTACTTTCTCCTCGGCAGCTGAGCTCCAAACCATTACTCAAACTGTATTTAACTCAGTTGAAAAATGGTTCCTACGACGTTGCCTCCTACTAAATGCCAAATAAACTAAATTATTACTATTTACTCCAACACTAAAGTCCTCCCCAATTGATCTCACTGTTAAATACAACAATGGTACTGTCATTGCTCCTGACCCGACCACCAGATTATTAGGCGTAACAATTGATCAACACCTTAACTTTGACTCGCATATTAACACAACTGTTAAAAGAAAACTTGGCTCTCTCTACAGGGTAAAATCTTTCCTTACCCCTGAAGCCAGAACCACCATTGCCCACACCCATCTTATCTCTACCCTGCTCTATGCCTCACCCATTTATACTAATCTTTCCAAAAGTAACCTTAATAAACTGGCAACCTCCTGTAACAACATTGCCAGATTTGCCACTGGCTCACCATTTAGAACCCACCATTGTCTAATCTCAAACAGAATGGATAGAACTGCATGACCAGCTACTACTTCAACAACTTAAAATCACCCATAAGATATTTTATCAGCCCAACAATATTCCTATACTTAGTAGCCTAATCTCCCCTTATAGAAACCTTGCTACCCTTCGCTCAGCAAATAAATTACTAGTAGCCATCCAGAAATCCTATAATAAAGCAGGAGACTCCCTTTTCTCTAATTCTGTGGGGAAGATTTGGAATAGGCTTCCCAGCAACCTACAATTACTTTCATCATTACCACTCTTCAAATATCAACTAAAATATCTCTTTAAAACACAATGGCTATGCGCATGCATTAACCCAGATTAACACTAACTGTTCAGTATTACTGTTTTTTCACCCTCACACAACCACCTAGTCAGATTACTAAGTCTCCTTTACTCTTTTATTTTCAAGTCTTCTCTTGTCTGCAAACTACCCCATTGTATGTACATTGGAACCTTATCCTTGCTCCAGGCACTTCTATTTCAACTTTGAATGTATACCAACTATTTTATTTGAGTGTATAATTCTGAACAAACTTAATAATTAGTTTGCATCTTTCTTTCTTTTCTTGCACTTCTACATATCAAATGTGAAACCCTAAACCATAGATATTTGCTTTTAGAACTACTGTATTGCTAAACCTTGTACACATTTCTTTTTGATGTTAGTTTCAACGTTAGCCTCCAGCAATAATGTAGTTAATGTTTTATTTTTATGTTGCTTTTTCTTTTCATTTTTTACTCCTGTTATACTAGCTTAATTTTGGAGCTTATCTCCCCGGACCTCTGCTGAAAATGGACATTTATCCAGTTAGACTAGCCCGGTCAACACATGCAAAATAAAAATAAAAAAATAAATAAATATTGATGTTATGTGATCCTATCTCGCCTACATTCTGACTGATGGTTCGGAGCCGATCCCTCGGCTCCGACTCGGCACGCTTATGCCAAAGAGCGAAGTCTCTTATTGGCTGAGCTTACTATATCCCAGGATGCACCACTACCAGTCCCCCAGATCTCGTTTGCCGCTAACCTGCGAAGACGTGGTCTCGAGCTGGCTGAGCTGAGTAGTTATTTTAACTAACTTTTTCTGTCAGTTTTTTGCTGTTGTTCTCTCAAAAAAGCTGTTTTAACAGCTATTCTTCTCATTGTTGTGTGATTGGTTGGATTTGTTGAAGACTTTTGTTGTGTGATTGGGTTGAGTTTGGCAGGCCCCCTTCATCTAGGGCCTTCCCGGTCAATCAACCCTCCTATATCTTACATATAGAGAAAAGGCTTTAAATTTTTTGTAGCTCTGTTTGTTCTTACAGGGTTTTCAAAGTCCCCTGTCATTTTCCAGCGATAACTGTAAGCCTATACTTAGGGTGTCACCAGTAATTGTATTTTTCCAGTCAGATTACTGAAATTCTCCCCATAATGTCTCAGAATCCTAGGCCTTCGGGCTTTAAAAAATGTACAAAATGTAGTTTCAAAATGTCCATCACGGACGATCACTCGCTCTGTGTGTATTGCTTAGGTGCAAAACATTTACAGGAATCATGTAGCGTATGTCACGCTTTTTCCTCAAGGGTCCTCCAGGAGAGGAAAAATAAATTAATTCTTAAGGGGTTAATTAAACCTTCTTTTGAAGAAGCCTTGGCATCCTCTCCTTCTCCGGCCAAAGAAAGGGCGTCGGTTCCGACCAGTCCGTCGGATCCGACCGCTAAGAGACATAGGCAGGCCTCTCCTTCGGCTCCAAGGACTTGGGCCGAGGTGAACGGTCTGCCTCGATGCCACCAGTATCGACTCCTCTGGCTTCGGAGCCGATGGCTGGGGCATCGAGGCGGGTCACCGTCGGCTCCACTGGTCTCGGAGCCGACAAGGGTCGCCAGCTCAGACACTTCCTCCTCGGCGCGAAGTCCACCTCGGCACCGATGGAATCTGGTGTGTGTATTCCTCGGCGCCGATACTCATCGAGTCACCTCGGAGCCGGTCCCCTAGCCCTTTGGGGCCGTTGGAGAGGCCGTCTCGAACCCGTTCTGTTTCCTCTCGGTCTTCGAGGATGTCAGATTCTGATATAGACAGGGTGCTCCAAAGACTGTTCCCGTCCCCAGTCTTCCAAAATTTGTTTCGGTTCCGACCCAGTTGGCTTCGGAGCCGATGACCTTGGCCCACCCATTGCCATTCCTCCACCGACTGCTTCGGCTCCGTCGGAGCAGGTGCTGTTGGAGCCGGTGGAGATCTCAGGGTCGGCTCCGACCCTTACTCCAACCCGGCCGGGTCCGAGTTTGGTACGCGGACTTCTTCGGCTGGACCCGGGGTGATGTTTCGGGACCTATGCTTTCGGTTCGAGCCTCCCCTCGGTGCTTGGCTGCGGGACTTCCGTCGGCTATCACGGCCGGGGACGGACACTCCCAGGATTCTGGGGTCCGGCTTTCAGAGCCATGAGGAGTGCCTTGGCCAAGTCCTCTTGACCATCTCTCCGGCTTTACCGGCACCTTCCCTGGGCGTGGAGACTGGGTCTTTGGCAGTTCCCTGTCCGTAGTCAGCGGAGCCCGGGGCCTGAGGTTACCCCAGTGGGGTTCCCTCCTCCTGAGGGTTCTTCGGAGTTGTCTTGGAGGAACCCCAAGGAAGAGATCGTGCAAGAGGAAGCACGTGGACTCCCCGAGTCTATTACATCAGACACTGATCTTGATGATGCAGAGGGGTCCCGAAGTCGTCCTCGGATGATGTCTCATTTGCAGACATCTTAGAGATCCTTAAACAACGAGGTGGCTGGATATCCAAACCCCCCTCTGCTGATGAGTCAGTGCTCCTCAAGGCCTTTGGGGCTCAGCCCTCCGCCTCCTGGGTGTCTCCGCCCTTCGAGCTTCTGGATTTAGTTTGTCGAAGGCGTGGAACATCCAGATACCGTGGAACCAGTCCCTTCTCGTCCAAATAAATTTTTGTCTGCTCCCCCCGAGAAGGAGTTCCTTACTAAAGGTGTGGCTGTAGATGCCATGGTGGTGGCATCTGCTACACAACAGGACGTGGCAGAGGCTTCAACGTCCATCCATCCTCCTAATAAAGAGTCTAGGAGTATGGACAGGTACGGGAAGCGCACCCTGACTTCAGCGGCCTTTACTTTAAGGTCTCTGAATTATTTGGCACATTTTACCAGGCTTCAGAGGGATCTGGTCAAGGAGTTGTCAGATTCCTCTCGGGTAACCTACCTGAGCAGCTAGCCCAGTCGGTTAGCTCTCAGTTGGCTATCCTTATGTCAATTTCTAACTCGTCCATGAGGCTCATTTCCTATGCGGCCGAAGGCGGGTAGAGCGGCAGGCACAGGCGTGGCTCACGGAGACAAGCCTGGCTCCGCTTGTGTCAGTTCGGAGGCCTTCAAGTCTTCCTTCGCCGACGCTCCCTTTGATGGGTCCTCCTTGTTTGGACCCAAGGTTAAAGACACCCTTACCCGCTGTGAGCAAGAGGGAAAAACTTTATCTGCCGTAGGAGCCCGTTATTCCACCCCTTCGGCCTTACCCCAAGGCTAAAGGAGGGGAAAATGTGGTTCCAAATCTCGTAAGTTTTCTCCCAACAGCAGGAAGATTCCCCTTCCAGAGGCAGAGGACGGGAAATTTTTCAGGGAGACGCCGTCCCAGAGGCGGCAGAGGGCCCCGCAATTCTGGAGACCGCGAGTCCTTTCGTGGCTCTTCAGCCTCCCACACGTCATGAGGGATTGCCCGGCTGTGCTGCTCCGGAGCCAGTCGGGTGTCGTTGCCAAGCACCTAAAAGCCTGGGAGTCAATCACTCAGGACAGATGGGTGCTTCGGATCATTGCCGGAGGTTACACCATCCCATTCACATACTGCCCCCACCGTCCAAAAGAATCCCGGACCCACCACCCAGTCAAAGGGAAATGGCAGCCGCAGAAGCTTTAAAGCTGCTAGAAAAGGAGTCATCCAACCGGTCCCCACAGACCAGATCGGATCAGGAAATTACTCCAGGTTCTTTTAGTGCCAAAAGACAGGGGACCTGAGACCAATATTGGATCTCAGCAGACTGAACCAATCCGTCACGAAATCCAAATTCCGAATGGTCACGTTACAATCCATTCTCCCATTGTTGGAGAAGGATGTTTGGATGTGCTCCGTAGACCTCAAGGACGCCTATTATCACATACCGATACATCAGGCGTCCAGGAGGTATCTGCGCTTCAGCCTGGGAGTCAGTCATTACCAATTTTGCGCTCTGCCCTTTGGTCTCACCACAGCCCCAGGGTGTTCACCAAGTGTTTGGCAGTAGTGACGGCTCACCTGAGAAGTCTTGGATTCCAAGTGTTTCCCTATCTGGACGACTGGCTCCTGACTGCCACCACCAGGCATCTACTAATGGACAACCTCAAAGCCACCATCTCCCTGGGTATTACATTCAATTGGTCAAAGTCTGTCTTGCTGCCCTCTCAACGCATAAAGTTCATAGGAGCAGAGATAGACTCAAGATTGATGCGCGTCTTTCTTCCTGCCGAAAGGATCCAAACTTTACAGGGCCAAGTTCAAGCTCTGATCTCGAGATCCAAAGCCCCAGCCAGGATGGTTCTACAAGTTTTAGGCTCAATGTCTGCCACGGTTCTTTTAGTTCCTCTGGCGAGATTGCACATGAGGATTCTTCAGTGGCTATTGTCAACTCAATGGTCCTTTCAGGATCTTCCTCTCAATCATCACATCATGATTACGGAAATATGCAAAGGGACCTTCGCTGGTGGCTTCAGACATCCAATTTGGATCAAGGAAAACCCTTTGTTCTTCCCTCTCCAGTGGTTACCCTGACGACAGATGCCTCCCAGATAGGGTGGGGGCATTGTCTGGGCAGGCTAGTTCAGGGCTCCTGGCTTCCAGGCGAAGCTCTCCTCCACATCAACGTGTTGGAGATGAGGGCTGTACTTCTATCCCTACAGGCCTTACACAAGTTTCTTCCTCAGGGCATCATCGCCATCCACACAGACAACATGTCGGTGGTCTGGTATCTGAACAAACAAGGAGGGACCAGATCGTACCCCCTTTGCAGAGAGGCCATGAGAGTGTGGGAATGGGCTGTAGCTACCAACCGCTTCTTGGTAGCGACCCACATCCCGGGAAGGTCAAATATATTGGCAGACAAATTGAGCAGGACAATTCTCTCTCCTCACGAATGGTCTCTAAACCACACAGTAGCAGCTCAGGTTTTCAGGAGATGGGGGACGCTGTGCTGCGACCTATTTGCAACTCCACTAAACACCAAGTGCCAAAGGTTCTTCTCCTTGATCCCACATCAAGGTGTACCAGCTATGGATGCTCTAGCACAACCTTGGCCAACAGGGCTACTTTATGCCTTTCCTCCAATTCCACTTCTCCCCAAAGTTATTCAAAAAGCTTCTCAATTGGGGTCCTCAATGATACTGATTGCCCCATTCTGGCCTCGTCAGGTATGGTTTCCTTACCTGAAGAAGCATGCGGTGGACGATCCGTGGACTTTAGACCTAATTCCGGACTTGCTAATCCATCAGTCGGGACATCGGCATCAGTCCCTTCAATCTTTGAAATTGACAGCTTGGCTCCTCCACTTCCGACTTTAGTTAGAAGGCACACACTAGACCCGGAAGTTGTTCACATTTTATCTTCGGCCCACAAACCCACCACTAACAAATTGTACCTCAGTAAGTGGAAGAGGTTTGCTATCTGGGCTCAACTCAAGGGCTTAGACCCTATCTCTGCTCCTGTCCCAGAGGTTTTGAAATTCTTAACATCCCTGTTTAATCAAGGATCTTCTGTCTCAACTATTAAAGTCCAACTAGCGGCTATCTCTAAATTCCACGAATCCATGGATCCTCCTTTGATGAGCAGCAGACTATGCAAAACTTTCATTAAAGGTGCGAGCCTATTAAGACCCCCAATTTTTCATCCTGCACCTCCGTGGGATCTTGATTTGGTGCTTTGCGCATTAACATCTTCCCCTTTCGAACCGGCTGCTACATGTGAGTTAAAATATCTGTCTTGGAAAACTGCCTTCTTAGTTGCAATTACTTCTGCAAGAAGAGTTTCAGAGCTTCAAGCCCTGTCTATTAAGCCACCGTACTTGATTTTCCACAAGGATAGAGTATCACTTAGGCCTAATCCATCCTTTTTCCCAAAGGTCTGTTCTAGTTTCTGTCTCCAACAATCTCTAGAGCTACCAGTTTTCTTCCCAAAATTCTCCAATGAAGCAGAATACACTCTCCATAAATTGGATGTTCACAGGCAATTACGCTTCTATTTAGACAGGACTCAGCAACTTCGTAAGTCAGACCAGTTGTTTGTGTCCTTCTCAGATAATAAATTGGGCCAAACCATCACAAAAGCTACTATCTCCAAATGGATCAGAGATTGCATAACTCAGGCTTATTCTTCTTGAATAAGCAACTTACAACATCCATCAAAGCTCATTCTACCAGGGCTATGGCTACTTCTATAGCTTTTCATTCCAAGCTCGCTATATCGGAAATTTGTGCTGCGGCTACTTGGTCCAATCCGCACACTTTCATTTCCCACTACAAATTGGATGTGGCATCTAGAGGACGAGCTTCATTTGGTTCCACGGTACTCAGGAGTGTTTTCCAGTGAGCCACCCAGGATTCAGGTGCTAGGGACGCTGTCCCATCAGTCAGAATGTAGGCGAGATAGGATCACATAACATCTTTTAGTTATGTACTCACCATAACTTCAGATGTTTGGGATCCATCTCGCCTACATTCCTAATACCCACCCTCCTTCCCCCTGCCTTGGAGATCAGAAGAGATTGTACGGTTTTGAGTTCTACTGTTTTATCTTGTTCCATCTGACGATGTTATATAAGCAGGGTTTGCATGTGTGCATGTATGCGGACAAACTAGATCTGGGGGACTGGTAGTGGTGCATCCTGGGATATAGTAAGCTCAGCCAATAAGAGACTTCGCTCTTTGGCATAAGCGTGCCGAGTCGGAGCCGAGGGATCGGCTCCGAACCATCAGTCAGAATGTAGGCGAGATGGATCCCAAACATCTGAAGTTATGGTGAGTACATAACTAAAAGTTTTTTCCTATGTAGTAACTAGGACAAGATTCACATACTGCCACATAAACTATATTTGTACTGCCACAGGTAAACCGTCTGTGGACCCAAATAGTCCTTTTATACTGCCACATAAACTATGTTTGTACTGCCACAGGTAAACCGTCTGTGGACCCAAATAGTCCTTTTAAGATGTGTAATAAATGTACTAGATGTATTGCTTATATACCTACATTGTTTACACTTCCTACAGGAGAAAGTACCACAAACACTATTCACATCAGTCATTGCTAAAGTGTGCCCTCCCCCCCACCATTTTCCAAAATGTTTTTGATGTTCTTAATTTTCTTGTAGGTGAACTTGGGTTCTACACCTACTACCTGTATGAGTTCCCTATTCCCCATCAAAATCTTCCAGTTGTCCTTAATTATGTGTTTGATGACACCCATCTCATTGACAGTGGGGATGGGAAAAGAAATAGTAAACACTGTGTTGTCCTTCTTTTTCCAGTTGTTACTTACATCACCAACCCCCAATGGCGATGGGTTTGGCAGCATTTTGTCTCAGAATAAACACTTCCTTATGTATATTGGTAAACCAAGCCTGGTCATACCCTCTTTGTTCAAAAAAATGTGTCAACATGATGACCTCTTGAAAAAAAGTGTCATCATCAGACGCAAGTCTACTGTGGCGAATAAATTGCCCCTTAATCATCCCTTTCTTAATATGCCTAGGGTGTAAGCTATCTCTATGCAAATATTGGTTGACAGAAACATCTTTCCTATTAATGTTACTCACAAAATGTTACTGGACGTATCAAAAGCCAAATGTATATCCAAAAAATGAATGGTCCTACCAAAACATCCCACAGAAACTTCCAAAAAATCTGTGGTGTGATTTAAGTCCCTAACAAAGGACTCAAATTCACTCTCATCACCATTCCACAGAAATAGCAAATCATCAGTAAATCTTTGATATAAAATAATGTGGGACCTTTGAGGATGTACATACAAATATTTCTCCTCCCATATGGCTTTTAGAAGGTTGGCAAAAGATGGGGCCACCCTTTCCCCCATAGCCACCCCTGAGGTCTGCTTGCAATATCTTTGGTTGAACTCAAAAAAATTATTGTCAAGAACTATACCCATAAGCCTACAAACCGTCTCTATTTTACTGTATCTAAAGTCAGTGTACCCATTAAGGTAATCTCTCAAATATTCTATACTAGCATCTTGGTTGATAGACGTGTACAGTGATTTAACGTCTAAAGACGCAAAATAAAAATCACCATGGGTGAGGTTAATGTCCCTCAAAATTTCCAAAAGGTGCCAGGAGTCCCTAAGGTACGGCTTCACTTTTTGCACTAAAGGATTAAGTATGTAATCCAGCCATAAAGAAATATTTTCTGTCTTAGTTCTCGGCTGAAATAATGGGCCTGAAGGGCAGATTTGTTTCTGATTTGTGTACTTTGGGTATCCCAAAGTAACATCCCATGCTGGGATGTTGCACTAACAAATATTCATTTGTGTCATGATCTAAACTACCGTGGCAGAACATGTCAAAAAGATCAGTGTTTATTCTCAAAAAACTGTTAATTACATTCTTATCTACAACAGAATCAGCTGTATCATATACCAACATGTCTTCAATGTTTTTAACATAATCTTCAGTACACACAATCACCATCATACCACCCTTGTCAGCTCTCATTACTCTAATGTCTTTATTTTTACTTAAAATCAGAAACAAATCCGCCCTTCAGGCCCATTATTTCAGCCGAGAACTAAGACAGAAAATATTTCTTTATGGCTGGATTACATACTTAATCCTTTAGTGCAAAAAGCGAAGTCGTACCTTAGGGACTCCTGGCACCTTTTGGAAATTTTGAGGGACATTAACTTCACCCATAGTGATTTTTATTTTGCGTCTTTAGACGTTAAATCACTGTACACATCTATCAACCAAGATGCTAGTATAGAATATTTGAGAGATTACCTTAATGGGTACACTGACTTTAGATACAGTAAAATAGAGACGGTTTGTAGGCTTATGGGTATAGTTCTTGACAATAATTTATTTGAGTTCAACCAAAGATATTGCAAGCAGACCTCAGAGGTGGCTATGGGGGAAAGGGTGGCCCCATCTTTTGCCAACCTTCTATTCTTCCACAGTAAGGTTATGCATGTGGGTATCCTTTACAATATTCCTCATCCCCGTTGTCAATGAGATGGGTATCATCAAACACATAATTAAGGACAATTGGAAGATTTTGGTGGGGAATAGGGAACTCAGACAGGTAGTAGGTGTAGAACCCAAGTTCACCTACAAGAAAATTAAGAACATCAAAAACATTTTGGAAAATGGTGGGGAAGGGGGCACACTTTAGCATTGACTGATGTGAATAGTGTTTGTGGTACTTTCTCTTGTAGGAAGTGTAAATAATGTAGGTAAATAAGCAATACATGTAGTACATTTATTGCACATCTTAAATTGACTATTTGGGTCCACAGACGGTTTACCTGTGAGAGTACAAACATAGTTTATGTGGCAGTATGCGACTCTTGTCCTAGTTACTACATAGGAAAAACCATTAGATGTTTAAAGTGTAGAATATATGAGCACACGCTTGCTATTAAGAAAAATTACTTTACCAGTGCTTTAGCTAGGCATGCTATTCATTGTGTGAACTTTAAAAAGTTCACCTTTTCAGTCATAGAATATGTTCAACAAGTGGATTATATAGGGAATACCAATTTCATTTTAGAATGCAAGGAGTCCTTGTGGCAGATCAGTCTGGTAGCAGGTAGAGCCCCTGGTCTGAACGAATGCATTAAAATTAAGTGTTTTTTAGCACTAAAATAACATTCAAATCACAATAATATGATAATGTTTTTATATCAAGACATTTTTTATGAAGCTTTGACATTCTAAGCTGTCTGGACAACAAGACAGCTATATGGTGTGATTTTATACCTTTAATTTTAAGTACTATGAAAGTCATGTGATGTAACTTATGAGAGGTGTGTTTTGAGAGGTTAACTTTTTTCTGAAGAAGTTCAAGAAGAATAAATTTGAACAAAAATATTAAAGAATTGTGTTCGCTCCTTCATTCCATCTACAGCTTTTGGTTTGAGTTTCATTTTCCAGTTTGTTGTGTGTTTACAAATTACTGCTAAGTACACAGGGTGTATCTGTTGCACTTCTTTCTATCTAAACCTGTATGCTTTGTGTGGAGTACCATCTCTAGTCTGAATGATGTTTCATAATATAGTCTGGTACTGCACAGCACTGAGTTATGTCATACGTCTTACTTTGTTGATTGCTGTGTACAAGATGAAAGAATAATGTCTGTATAACTTACAACTCTAATTGTTTCAGAATGTGAAGTTGTCCTCCCGGGACTCAGCTGGGAAGGGGCTAACATCTCATTTGGATTATCCTGGTTAAATAGAATAAGTAAATAAAAATAAATCTGATGATGTCAGTTTTCATTATATCCGCAACATATGGGTTCGGATCTGATCCAGATCTAACTCAGCTGTTACTATAGCCTGTGAAGTACCTAAGTTCTTTATTAGATAAATACATCAATAGTCACAACAATATATTTCAGCTCATTGCTCAACTCATTATTACATATCCCCCCATACTTAGCATGTGTGCTCGCGTACACACACACACACACACACACACACACACACACACACATGCAAAGATGTGCCCATGAATTGCAGCCACTTAGATTGTGTATGCATCAGATGTCTGATATGATCAGTTGAATGAATGAATGAATATGTAAATAAGTACTTTCAACTTCAGTAATATATTTCAACTGTCTGCTGTCAGATGTGTACACTGCAACCTATTACAACCCCCCCATGCACACGCATATGCACATATATGTGTGCCTTCCACTTAGTGACTATAGTGGGTATACCTCCGATGACTACTTGTGATAAAATGAATGACTAAATATATAAATACATAATAGCTACAATAATCTATTTCAGCTTATTATCAGAAGCTAACTGTGTGACTCATTGCAACCACTACTGTCTGTTTTGCAGGCACTCCCATGTTAAATGTACAGAAGAAAAATAGATGCTATCATACTATCCACCAGGCTGGTTGGCAGCAGCACCATCAAACAGAAGAACCAACGTTTGTTAATAAGGGCGAAGACGCACTGTTTAATAATAATAATATAATAATAATAATGTTTTTAAATTATTATTAAATTATTATTTATTAAAAATACAATGTGCTCATGCTGGTGTAAGATACAGAGCAGGAAACATTGTGTCCACTGCTCCACTCATGTTTTTGAGATTTGGGTTACCACAGAGGTTGCATGGTGACAATGGGAGGAGGAAGAGTTTAGTAATGTAGTGAAAACATTTTAGGAACTGCTGAAAATTTCAGTACTGAAACTAAGATAACATCTGTATACAGCACATAGATTAATGGGCTCTCACAAAAATATAACAAAGTGCTCAAAAAATTTTGTTGAAGTTTAAAAAAGGTGCACATAAATGGAAAATTGCCCCAGACTGGTTTCTTGCAGTCAAGCTGCATGTGTTTTGTATATGTTTACAGCCCCTGGCAGCTTGATATATGGACAAAATTAAAATCTTCTGTCAATATTAATTTGGTAAATCACTTGCATTTAAAAGGTACTGCAAATAGTTTTGGGGTAGGACAGGTATCTGCATTTCATGGAGCATGTGAATCTTTTGACAAGATCTGCAGACTCTCACCTAAGCATTTACTGCATAAAGCAGAATATCCAGAATGGAAGAAGATGTCACAAGACAGTATGGCAGTAATGGTCTCTGTGAGACATGGAGATATAAAAGTGTGTGTTTACCATTCAAGACTTTACTTTGGAAAGTGAGTACACAAGGCAGTAATGAAGATTTAACTGATACTGCATTATGAGCACCATTTTCAGGGGCAGATGCTAACCTGCAGTAAAAAAAAACATAGCAGTCACTGATCGTGAAGCACAGGCAGCTAAAAGTGATAACAGAATCTACAGCTGAAGAGGCAGCAGACACACACATTGTCTTTCAGCTCCCAGTCGGCACAAATGCTTTTTGTCTCAAATCTGAGGAGAATGTAGCTTCTCCCACAATGTAAAAATCATTGGATGCACGGGACAGGCAAAAGGCAGCTACTGAAATTAATATAATATGTAGTACACAGAACTAGAGAAGCTTGGTGGGACTGTATGAACAGCAGTAGCTTTCAGTCTTCTAACTTCAAAGTGTAAAACACTAACTCTCGTAATGTGGAGTGTCTAGGTAAAATGTGGAACACTTAGTGACATCTTCAAATATGAAGTTTGCAGCATGGTCAAAATGTGTTATTTTATCCTTAAAGTTTTTTTTTGTTGAATTAATAAAATTCAATATTATTTGTCTTGGATTTTTGTAAAAAGTTCTTAATGAATGTGTTACACTAGTAACTAAACCTGCAGTGCTGGTAGAATGAAGGACCAGAAGCCAGGAATCCAAGGAAATTTGTTTATATTAAAAAAGTTAAGTGCTTTCATTCCAACAGTAAAAACAGGAACTTCATCAGAACTAGTACATCTTATCTGGAATACGATAAAATACTATTCTACAATAAATAAACTCTATAATAAAAGGAAATAATTGCTGTCCAGGACTAAGGAGGAGCAGGTGTCTAATTGGAAGCAATCTCGCCTTAGCCTGAACAAGCAAATGAGAGCACTGGTGAAATCCTCTAAAGCAAACGTCAAGTCCAAACTGGCCAGCTCTACTAAAGACAGTCATAGGGCTTTCTTCACATTTTTTGTCGGGCCCCAGTGGCCTAATAGATAAGGCATTGGCCTCCTAAGCCAGGGATTGTGGGTTAAAATGGCTTGCAAGGGCAGTTAGCTTAGTACTAACCTATGAACCTATGCTCGCAATCACAAGGGAAACACCCAGATCTGCTCAGAACTGGTGGTCAAGGACACCACATACACAAACCCTGTAGATCTAGCCAACCTGCTGGCAGACAGGTTCAGTGAAAACTTCACTCTTCTTTCCCCATCGGTAAAACAGGACATCCCCAGTACCTGCCCCCCCCCTTATCTCTAGGGAGCAAGTCATCACTGCCCCCTCAAAGAAACAAAATACAGCCTCCATGGGACCCGATAACATCCCAGGCTGCATTCTGCATGAACTCAGGCAGAAACTTGAAGCTCCATTAGGCAAAGCCTGAGTACCGGCTTCGTCCCAGCCGAGTGGAGGACAGCTACTGCCATCCCTTTGCACAAAGGTGGAGCGTCCACCGATCCAGGAAGTTATAGACCCATCAGCCTAACTAGCCTGATCTGTAAGGCCATGGAACGGATTATCATGGACCTCATTAACAAGGACATTGGCAATCTCCAGACACTTGATCAGACACAGTTTGGTTTGGTCATGGGGAGGTCATGCCTATTAAATTTGGTCGACTTCGTTGAGACAGTCACCAAGGCCATAGACTAGGGGAAGACGGTGCACACTGCCTACGTTGACCTGGCCAAGGCCTTTGATACTATTCCCCACTCAGGTATAATAGATAAACTCTCTCAACTAGGCATCAGTCCATATATTACCATATGGATGGCAAACTGGCTTACTGATAGAACCCACCTAGTCAAAATAAGGTAAGCCACCTCAAATAGTAGACCCATAACAAGCGTTATACCCCAGGGATCGGTCTTGGGACCTGTGCTGTTTGGGATGTACTTCTCAGAGGTGCAGGCCAAATCTAGTGGGCTATGGCTGACCAAGTTTGCAGATGATTGCAGGCTGGGTGCTGTCATAAATTCCCCTAGTGATGTTGACATCCTCCAAGAGGGTCTCACCCAAACAAATGACTGGTGCCAGAAACATGGCCTCAAACTGAATGCCAAAAAAAACGCATCATCATCCCTTTTGGGGAGAATGACGTCCCCACAAGTTATCACATTGATAATAAGGCACTAAGCACGCAATCAGTCGCGAGGGACTTGAGAACCCTGGTTGATAGCAAACTGACTTTTGACCACCATATTGCCTCTGTTGTACTGAAAGCTTTCTACATGGCCCACCTCATTAGTAAGGGTATCTCATCCAGAGACAAGGTGGTCATAACATCCCTGTATTCTTCCCTTATCTGTTAGTGTTGACTTCAGTTTGTAGTGAAATCCTTTGTCTAGAGGCCTATCTGTTTTCTTAGGGAGAGAAAGTGAACAGAACTGTTTTTATCTATCCAGGGCATTCCTGCCACTGTTATTGTTTGGATAATAGGTTTGGTTTCTGTTTGTCTGCCTTAAATAGCCAGTGTTTTAAATCAGATATACCTGTTGCTCAAGCTGTTGCAGAGAGACTAACTTACTGCTTGCTGTGATAGTCAGAAAAGATAAGTTTATTCTCAATTATCGTCTGCACTTTTAGTATCTCTAATCTGTACAACTGTTTTTGTCCCACTCTCCTACCCTGTTCTTGTGGTGGTCTTATGTCTTGGTGGCTTTGAGTTGCCCGCCTCTGGTATAAAGTTGATACTGGACACTCCCCCCCCCCCCCCCAGTCACATTACATCAGCTCATTCTACTGTTAATAGTGAGAACTTAGCAAAGGCCCACCCCTTTAACTTCTGAATATTGAATTATCTCATTATCTTCTGTCTCATCACTTTCTACTAAAAAAAAAAAAAAAAAAAAAAAAAACTTTTTCCTGGACTAGTGGTGTCCAGATGCATTTTTGCTGTATCCAGGACTTTTTGTAGGCTTCTGAGCAGTGGTCTTGAATTTTTCCCATAGATCTGCTAGTTCTCTGCTCGCCTGCACTTTTACTAGCTTATTAGTCTAGCACTTTACCAGACTTCTTGTAGCAATTATTGTAGCACACAACAGTGCTACCAGCACTAAACATTCTACAAGGAAACCACTCCAGTACTTATTTATGCCCACCCCTCCAGGCATGTGTGAAGGTCAGTTCTCTGTGCTTTCTCGTATTACCCTGGTGAGCTTGGGCATCCTGAGGCAATGTAGCAACTGCCTCATGTACACCGACAACCCTCTCCTCTTACCTCCCAACACTCAGACTTGTGAGAGATGCACTTCTATATCCAAATTGGAAGCCATGCACTCTGCAGCCAAGACCAGAATAGCTGGTCAGGAGGAGAAGGTCAACACTTGCACCACACCACATGGAACACCTAGCCCTCCTGAACACGCACCAGCACTGCCTTCACATAAAAACACAAACCACACACCCACCTTCGCGAAGGCTCTCAATAAAAATCTACACAAATGCTAGAGACCTCCAAGGCAGAAATGCACTTGACCAACACAACACAACACAACACTAATCATGAGACACACAACTCTCCTAAACAGTGTGCCACTCAACCAAAGCCCGTAAGGCAAAACAGCATACCCAACACACTAGTCATAGGTGACTCGATAGTGAGGCACACTGATGTCCCACACACTAGGTTGAATAAGGAGAAAGTAACAGTCAGCTGCCTGTTGGGTGCCAGGATCCACCACATAACGCATGCACTCAGGTCCCTCAACAACAGGTACAAATATGACTCTGTCATTGTACATGTGGGTGTGAATGACCTGAGACGTACCTCCCTGGACTACATGAAAAGAGACATGGAGGAGTTCTCAGAATATGTAGCCCAGACGGGTATGACTGTAGCCCTGAGCAGCCTCTTAACATCACCCAGAATGATACCGCAGGACAAGCAGAAAAATGATTGCTTTCAACAATTGGCTAAGTTTCTGGTGTCATTCTAAGGGGATCCAGGTTCTGTCTGCCTGGGATGAAATGATTGGCAGACCTAGATGCTTTGCCAGAGATGGCCTGCATCTGTCACCCCTGGGCTTCCGGATACTGGCCAAGGCTCTTGCCACCCCTATAGTGCCTTTTTTAGGCAGTATTCCAAAGACCAAATTACCACTGTAACAAATACAAACAAATGTAATCTGAGGGTCATGCTGCTCAACGCTAGAAGTCTAAATCTCAAAATGCACTCGCTCGAAGCACTCCTTAAAATGGAGAACATCGACATTTGTGCTGTAACAGAGACCTGGTTCAAGGTAGCAGATAGCACCCCTGCACTACCAGGCTATAACTCATTTTTTACCTTCTGGCCCCAGAACTTGGACTGAAGCTCCTAAGGCGGTGGTGTTTCCATATTTATAATGCGCCCACCTCCAGACTGGTAGACCAACATGACTCATCAGAGGTACTTTAGGTGCAGCTAACATTGGGTAAGACAGCGATTCAGGTCGTAGCCTGCTATAGGTCCCCAACCATGACCCAAGACTCACACTCCACGTTCCTAAGTACTCTGGAGAATATTAGGGTCCAACCTAACACTCATACTGGACGACTTCAACTACCCCTCCATTAACTGGGAAAACTACTTGTGTACCAGTACACTTGCTCAATGTTTCCTGGAATTCATTAATTCCAATGCCCTGGACCAACTCATTCTTACCCCCACTAGAGGTCGCAACATCCTTGACCTGGTCATTACTAACATGGGTGACCGTTGCTCTGTACCAGTAGTCAACTCCTCCCTGTTTAGAGCCGACCACAAACTAATCACCTTGGAAATCCACATCCCCCCACCCCCCCACAAAGATAACCACCATGAAAAACTTCTCCAAAGCTAACTTTGGGCTCCTAAAAACAGAGGTGGCTAACTTCACGGCACCCATGCAATTGGAGAACAGCTGCATGACCACCGAATCATACACTAATGCCCTGTACGAACACATGCACAAATCCATGGATCTCACCATACCCAATAGAATCAAGACGCTCTCCTCCAAAAAAAGGAAGCCAATCTGGTGGTCCCCTGCCATAAACAAACTCTCTACAACAGAAGGAGGAAACTGATGAGAAATAAGGTGAAGTCCCAAGACTGGAAAAACTCCCTTATCAGCCTCAACAAAAAGTCGAGATCCCTCATCAAATCCTCTAAACCTAGCTATGAAAACAGAATTGCAGCAGGTAGTAAAGACAACCACAGGGCCTTCTATAGTTATGTAAAGAATCTCCACAGCAATACCCAGATTTGCTAGGAGCTATTGCATAATGGTACCTCGTATATCGAGCCAACAGATATTGCAAATATACTGGCCAGCAGATTCTGTGCCAACTTTTCCCCTCTCTCCCCCACCAAAGGACCAATCGCAATACCAGTAGATTGCCAGACACCCAGTATTACTGCTGCACAGGTTAAAACAGCACTGTCCAAGGCCAAGAATACAGCTTCTATGGGACCTTCAGTATCCCTGGCTGTGTTCTACATGAACTACAGAGTGAACTGGCACCTCACCTGTGTGCCCTGTTCAATCACAGCCTCACCTCGGGCTTTGTCCTTATTGAATGGCGCAGTGCTACAGTCATCACTCTCCACAAAGGAGGAGCAACTACAGACCCTGGGAACTATTGCCCCATTAGCCTGACAAGTTTGATATGCAAAGCTATGGAACACATCATCATGGGCCAAATAAACCAAGGTATAGGGAACCTCCATACTCTGAATCACGCACAGTTTGGTTTTGTGAAGGGTAGATGATGCCTGCTTAACCCGGTAGGCTTCTTTGAGTCAGTCACCAGAGCTGTGGATGAAGGCAAGGTGGTTCATACAGCCTACCTTGATCTGGCCAAGACCTTTGATACCATTCCCCACTCAGGAATCATAGAAAAACTCACTAAGCTAGGCATCAACCCCTATATCACTTGGTGGGTTTCAAACTGGCTCACAGAACCCACAGTTTGAAGGTAGCTGACTGTCGACCAGTCACGAGTGGAGTCCCACAGGGTTTGGTCCTGGGTCCTCTCCTGTTTGGTATCTACTTCTCTGAAGTTCAGGCCAACACAAAGGGACTGTGGCTGACAAAGTTCGCAGACAATTGCAAGTTGGGAGCCATAATCAGCTCCCCAAGTGATGTTGACATCCTACAGAAAGGCCTCACTGAGACCAATGACTGGTGTCAGAACCATGGCCTTAAGCTCAATGCCAAAAAATGTGTAGTCATTCTCTTTGGGGAAAAACCCGGTTCCCATGAATTACGACATCGATGGTAGTCCACTGAACATAGAAGGCATCATAAGAGATCTGGGAACACAAGTTGACAGCAACCTCTCTTTTGACCACCACATTGCCACAGTGGTCAGAAAGACCTTCTATGTGGCACATCTCATTATGAAGGGGTTTGCATCCAGGAAAAAAGAGGGTCGTTGTCTCCCTGTACTCTTCCCTCATTAGGCCAGTCATCAAGTACAATGCCCCATTTGGCATGTACCTCACTAGACACCTACAACAACTGGAGAAAATACCTCACAAAGAGGATCTTAGGCCTTAAACACTTGTCCTATGTGGACAGACTCAAAAAACTTTAACTATTCTCTGTCTCATATCGCCTACTTAGAGGCGAATTTTGCTTGACTTACAAAGCCATGTCTGTCCCAGCTCTGTTAGAAATGCTACATCTAAAGAGATCCCAATCCCTCCACACTACATGCTCCAGAGACCTCAACCTCGTTACCACAATCAACAAAACAAGCTGGAGGGACGGGTTCATAACCCAGAGACTGCCCATGCTATGGAATAGATTTCCCATGTATGTCAAGCATAAGCGCCTCACTTGTCCTCTTCAAGGGAAATCTTGATGAGTGGATGGTAAATAGAAAATTCACCCCGAGGATCACTCCAGTGGCTCTTCTTGACAGAGGCAGTAGGAGCTAAGGTTGGGTGGCACAATGCCAGGGTAATCATATGGGTTAGGCTTGTAAAGGCTCCAGGGCCATTAGCCTAGTACACACCTGAACCTATAAGACCGGTTATTGAATACAATGCCCCTTTCGGCATGTACCTAGCAAAATACATGCAACAGCTAGAGAGACCACAGAGATTTCTCACCCGTAGAATCCAGGGCCTCACACATCTACCATACACAAATAGGCTAAAAGCCCTGCCCCTCTACTCAGTCTCTTACAGACTCCTCAGAGGTGACCTCTGTCTGGCACACAGAGTAATCTCAGTTCCCTCCTTGATGGGACTGCTGCATATCCGCAAGTTAAGCTCCACTCGAGTAACCTGCACGCGAGACCTCAACCTGGTGTGTGGCATCAATAGGACTTGTTGGCAGGACAGAAATGTGTCCCAGAGAGTCCTCCTTTTGTGGAATAGACTCCCTCTACACGTAAAGCAGAATCCTTCATTAAACCTTTTTAAGTGCAACCTTGATAACTGGATGGGGAACAGAAAATACATCCCTGGGATTTTCCACCTATGTCCCTGCTGGACAGTGGCATAGGGTGCTGATTTGTTGGAACATGGGCTAAATTCTTGGCTAGGCTTGTAAGGGCCTCAGGGCCAGTAGCCTAGTAACTTCCTATGATTCTATTCAAAACGTATCCCATGCATCAACTTATCCAATAAAAACGATAATTTAATTAAATACAGAACACATGAATTTAAAAATGTATATTATGCATAAACATACTTCAGTTTCTGAATAGAATTTATAGATATGTTGTCATTTAGACCTGGAAAATTAGTTGCATTACATCCGAGTTGCCATTCCATCTCATTCCAACTCATGCATATGCAAATGTTCATCTATTGTAAAACCTCTTGCATCCATTTCAACGTGATAATTGACAACAGAATTGAATTTATGATCCCCAAATACTTCCACGTGTCTATATAACGCATTAGTTCTTTTACAATTCCTAATATCGTAATGTGTTCTTAAATTCTGTTCCGTAGTTTCCTGCTCGTCATTCCTATGTAAAATGTGGAAAAGAAGTTGCAACTAGCCAGTTAAATCACTTGTTTGCTATCACAAGAATAGTGTCCATTTATTTGAAAACTTATACCCCTGACCATAAAACTATCTGTCCTTTTTACATATGGACATTGAGAGCAGAGTCCACACTTAAACATGCCAAACCTGTTATTAAGGTTTTTAATATGATCTCTTTGTTCCTTTCTAGCATGTTTTTAAAGATGTAACCTCTCCGATAAACTGTACAAGGTTTTTCACCGAAATTTTCCATTAAACTTCTATCCATTCTGAAAATATTCCATTTTTTCATCAGTCTCTTATAGCTTTACTGTCTACTGAAAAAGTTGTAATAAACAATTTCCCTTTTTTCATTAATTAATTTATTTTGCCTAAATACACTTTTCTCCTGTTCATTATCAAAGTTTTTGTCAACTACTGTTGGTCCATAAACTCCATTAAGTCTCTTACTTATAACTTCCTCTTTTATTAGTTCCAAAAATTTCAGTGGATATTCTCTCTTAAACATGTCAACTACCAATTCACATTCAGTGTAAAACATTCTGACTTCAGATACCATATGGGCAAGTCGGACCAATTGGCCCCTAAGTACCGCTTTTTTTTTGGGACTTAGGGTGCCAACTGTCATAGTGCAAGTACGTGTTAGAAAATGTAGTTTTCCTATAAATGTTAGACGCAAACCTTGCTTCATTTATATTTTTTGTCATCTCAAAATCCAGATAATTTAATTTGTCTAAGTTATATCTGGAAGTAAATTTCAAAAAATCCACTGTTATTTATATATTCCAATTCCAAAAATTTCTCCAACCTTTCATTAGTGTCATCCCGCAGGATGAAAATATCATCCAAAACATGTGTATACATCTGAAAGGATTTTTGGAAAGGGCTATTGAAAACATAAAGAAACAGACAGAAATAGAACAGATATGTGGCCAAGCCAGGTATGGAAATAAGGTACATAAGGAAAGCTGATGGTGGAATGCAGAAGTCCAGGAAGTGATTAAAAAAAAAAAAAAGAGTGCAGGAAAAAATGAGAGATAAAAAAGACAAAACAGGCTAGGAAGGAATACTGGTAACCGAGGGAAACGTCAGCGCGTAAGGTTTAAGAGCACACCTTCTTCTTCCTTTATTTCATCGGGAGAGGAGAATAGTTCGGATGTAAGTGCCGAGTTCCCAGAATTACCTCAACCACAACAGCCGGCGGCTTTTGTGCAGACATTTCGTAATCAAAGGGGGTCTTTCTACAATCAACAACAGCAGCAGCAAGGACAAAAACGTAACAGAAACTATGAGACACGCCGGTAACTCGGTTAGGGGTTACCAGGCAGATTTTCAGCAGGGACCAGGGAATGGACAACAATTCAATAAGAGGTTCAGAAAATAAGGTATGTACTGAACCAAATATAGTTTTAAATTTATCTCAATGTGTATTAACACAAGAACAGATGTCTGTGTTGGCCTTAGGCCTTATATTTGTACCGACCGTGTTACCTAGAGGACATATAGTTAAGCAGGAAGTTTTTAGATTTGTTAGGAAAATCCATTTGAAGCATTATTTTTCCAAGAATTCCTTGGGCTTTAATAATTTGGAGGATACTTCCCTAATTAGTGATTCTGAGGATAGCTTTTTTTCTTGTGATGAAAATATAAATGCAAATATAGATAGCAATATGTATAATGCTTATTGTAAAATTGATGTTTCTCACATCCCTTCGTCCAATAAATTCATACCACCTTTTGTCAACCAACGTATTATTCAGTTTGGTTCTATGTTAGGTTTTGGTTGTGAGAATATTTGTGACAATATAATGATAAATAAAAGTGAGGTTTCTTACAATTTAACTTTAAAAGAATGGTATGCTTTGAAAGAACTGAGTAATAGAACTGATATAGTTATTAAACCTTCAGACAAAGGTAATAAGATAGTTGTTATGAATGCATTACAGTACTATAATATGTGCATGGATCATCTGAATAATACTGAGGTATATGAGAAATGCATTAAACGTAAATATGATTATGCAATAAGTGAGTATAGAAAAATATTGGACAGGAGTGTTAGATTGGGATACTTTACAGAAAGGGATGTTAGAGACAGATTGTTCAGTTGTAAAAACTAAATAGCTGTTTTTTTCTGTCTGCCTAAAGTGCACAAAAGTATGGTTGAACCACCAGGTAGACCTATTATTTCTGCATGTAATTATTTTTTACATAATGTCGGGTTGGTATTACATGAGATCTTATTGCCTTATGTTATTAGATCCCCGGCTTATATTAAAAATAGTATAGATTTTTTAAATAAAGTTTCCTCTTTGGCATGGACAAAAGAGATGTATTGGATTGTGGTCGATGTGAAAAGCCTATATACTTCCATCCGGCATAGGGATGGTTTAGAGGCTATCAAATCTTTTTTGGAAGATAACACTTTAACATGCTTTGTTGTTGAAATGATAGATTTTTGTTTAAAGAATAATTATTTTTATTTTGATAATGTACTATATAGACAAAAACAGGGTACAGCAATGGGGGCAGCATTTGCCCCTATGTATGCGAACCTCTTTATGTCTTTTTTTAAAAATAATTTTTTATTTAATTTAGATTTTATTAAAAGGTATGTACAATTTTATTTTCGTTATATCGACGATTTGATTTTTATTTGTGAAGGTGGCATAGAACAGGTAGACAAATTTATGTCGGATATACATAAGAATCCTTTTGGTCTGTCATTTGACGGACTTCAGAAAGGTAATAGGGTGATATTTTTGGACCTTATTTTGGAAGGCACAGAAGAAGGGAATATTTCTTTTAAAATACATAGGAAGTTTGTGGATGGTAACCAGTATCTACATGCCACAAGTTGTCATCCTCCCCATGTGTTAGAAGCTTTACCCTACGGTGAATTGGTCCGTGTGTCAAGATTGTGCAGTGAATTAAATGTTTTGGAAAAGGAATTGGAGGCAACAAATTATATGTTTTTACAGAGGGGTTATGCACTGAGTATTTTACAACAAGCACTGGTGAAATTAAATAAAGAAAAAGGTATGAAAAGGGATGTTCCTTTGTGCATTAAAAGGAATGAGTTTCACACCAGGAGTATTTATGAGAATAGACAGGAAGGGAGAGATACACTTTACTATGTTTCAGTGTATAATGTGAAGAGTGAGGAAGTTAAATCTCTTATAGAATACTATTGGAAGTATTTACTAGAGGATAGAGTTCTGGCAGGTATTCTTCCTAACAAACTGCTTTTCTCATATAAAAGGGGTAGAAATCTCAAAGATATGGTGGTATGTGGAAAGTTTCAAATGCCTAAAATAGGTATACCTAAGAGGGTTATGAATTTGGGAACAATGAGTTGTAATAGATGTAGTATTTGTACGAATATTGTCAAAACATTTGATAGTATAAATGGAATAAAATTTGAGCCTGGGGAGGTTTATACATGCAGAAGTAAAGGGGTAATTTATGCACTTAAGTGTCCTTGTGAACTATACTATATAGGGGAGACAAAGAGAGAATTCCGTATTAGGTTTATGGAACATGTTAGGGATGTGAAAAATGAGAGAGAAAATAAAATAATTGCTTCACATTTTAATGCATTTCATAATGGTGATGTGTCTTTATTAAAAGGCACTGTTTTGGAAAGTGTGAAATGTTTATCTGTTGATGAAAGTGTTTTGAAACAAAGGTTGCTGTATAAAGAAAGCATTTTTATTTTGAAGTATAAAACTATGACACCCACAGGGCTTAATAATGAGCTTAACTGGAAATGTCTTCTTTAAGACAGGATTTTATTATATAATTGTATAATTTTTTTAATTGAGATAGGGTGTGTGTTTCTAATTAGAAGTTTCTATATAAGAATATGTATTTTGTATTTTCAATGTTTGATCTTCCTTGAAGGTGGAAACACCGAAGCGCTAGAAAAAAATAAAAAGATTAACTTTCTGCTTGTGCCCTTTTTTCACAGTCGGTGAATTTTGTTGGGGACAGAGTTGTTTCATTTTGTGTGGAAGAAGGAGTTCTTGTTGTCTTTATAGGAAGGAATACTGGTTAGCTAACAAAGAAGCTAAAAGGAGTTGCAATAGCAAAGAATACGGCAGCAGTAGGTGGTACAAAGAAGCTATATCAGGTTGCAAGGCAAAGACAGAAAGATAAAGAAGATAGTCAGACACTATTTATAAAGGTTGCCAGTAACAAGCTGCTCACTAGTCCACAGGACATTAAAGGCAGACAGAAGGAGTATTTCCAGCAGCTCCTGAATGAAGAAATCTCCACAGGAGCTGTATTTCCCCTTGAAACAGCCTACAGTGAGAGAAGGAGGAGCCCACCATAGAAGAAGTAAGAATAGCACTAAGGAAAATGAAATCACAGCAGATATGATAAAAATGCTGGGTGAGATAGGGGAGAAATGCCTCCAAAGGGTACTCATAGCAGCGTGGAGAGAAAGGCATATTCCAGATGATTGGGAAATAAGCATACTCATGCCAGTGTACAAGAACAAACGGGACATCCACAACTGTGGGCTGTACAGAGGCATCAAACTTCTATCATATTGCATGAAAGTTCTGGAGACAATGATTGATAAACGGATACACAGAGTAGTAGAATGCAAGATGGGAGATGAGCAGATCAGATTCAGATCAGGATGCAGCACAACTGAGCTGATGTTTGCAGTGAGACTGATAGTTGAGAAGAAGCTAAATATAAGGAAAGATTTCTACTGGGCATTCCTAGACTTGGAGAAAACATATGACATGGTCTCAAGAAAGCTGATTTGGGCAGTACTGCTGTGGTTTGAAGTCCCAGAAATATTAGTAGAATTAGTGCAGGCTATGTTCTAGGACCCAATGACTCAAGTATGAACAGTGTTTGGCCTCACAGAGGAGTTCCCAGTGGGAGTGGGTGTACACCAGGGTTGAGCTCTGAGCCCAGTGGTGTTCATACCAGTGATGGACTACATTAGCAAACAGGTTGGAAGGGAAAAGATCAACAAAGTTACTTTATGCAGATGATGTGGCATTACAGGCAGACTCTGAGCAAGAACTTCAGCAAAGGATAGGGGAATGGAATGCAAACTGAAGGCACGTGGAATGAAACTAAGCACAGATAAGACAGTGGTAATGGCAGCAAACTGGGAAAATGAGGAGAAGCTAAGAATTGCGATAGAATGGTAGAACAGGTAAATAGTTTCAAGTATTTGGGAGGGGTGGTTGAGGAGAAGGGAAGTCTGAATGAAGAGGTCAAAGCTAGAATCAGAGGGGCTGCAGCCAACTCCTCTCTAAAATCTGGAACTCTCTTCTAGCCCACATAATAAATAACAACTCCACCACCCAATTCAAAAAACTACTCAAAACACACTTCCTGAATCACGGATTATGTACATGTACTACCCCTGGATAGTAACTCGTATGTCTCTGTTTTCCAGCAACTAGAGTAGCAGCTTATCTACTGCTTTTGTAATGTCTGCCTAGGGTAATAGTATCACTGAACACTGTAAAGAAACGTAAAGGGCAGAGTATGTCTCTCATGTGTAGAAATAAGTTATTAAGTTATCTACTCTATCTTCCTGCTATACTTGCTGTTAAACACCTCTATAATATGTATATATTAATGTAGCCTGTGAATGTTGGCAAATACACTCTTTGGTTAACTCACTATCTTATATGTACTATACTTCTATATGAAGTATAAAGATCGTGTACTGTATATTTTGTTTAATTGAACCTTTTGGTTAACATGTCTTTCTCTTGTTAATGATTTTACTGCTCTGGAGCTTTTCTCCCCGGCCTCCACTGAAAATGGACATATATCCAGTAGGACTCTCCCGGTTAACAAGTGTAAAATAAGTAAATAATCTATGACAGAAGATTGCCATCAAAGCTGAAAAGTAAGGTGTACAAGACAGTGGTGCAACCAGTACTACTGTATTATACAGAAACCTGGGCAGTAAAGGCAGAGCAGATGAAGAAGCTAGAGGTGATGGAAATGAAGTGCATGAGAAGGGTAGTATGATGCACACTGTGCGACAGATGAATAAATGAGGACATGAGAACAGAAGCCAACATAGCTCCAGATGCAGAAAAGATCAAATAGAACTTATTACAGTGGTTCGGACACATGTGCAGAAAAGCGGAAGACAATCTGGTGAAGAAAATTTGGGACAGACAGGAAGAATGTGAGGAAGCAAGGTCATCCAGCAAAGAAGTGGATGGATTTTGTGAAAGATCTGCGACAGTCAGGCATGAGTGTTAAAGAAGGTAGGAGTGTGGCACTGAATCGAAAGAGATGGCGACAATTACTGCGATACCCTGACTCCATGTAGAAAAATGGGGAAAAAAGAGGGTGATGTTAATGATGAAGATGATACTGAAAACATAGCATCTCTCCCACTGAGCCATAACTAAATTAGCTTCGCTGGGGGCACATCCTGCCCCCATTGCTACACCTTTTTCTTGCTTATAATACTGCTTCTCAAAATAAATACAATTTTTCCTGAGGGCGACTTCCATTAGAGCTATTGCTATGTTTACTCTACCCATAGTTAAGTAAACTATCTCAAACAATTCTTCAAACCACCTAAGCCCTACTTCATGATTGATGACTGAAGAAAGGTTTACTACATCTGTTATAACTAAATTTACCCCAGCTTTAAAATATGTCTCATTAATCTGACTTAAAAAAATGCCAGGAGTCCTTACAAATATACTTTAGCTTTCCTACACATCCTTCAGAATGTGCCAGCAGCTACACTAATTTAGTTATGGCTGAGTGGAAGAGACACTGTTTTCAGTAGCCCCTTCCAAAAAGTTTGGAAAGGTTGGAGGAATTTTTGGAATACATAAATAACACAGTGGATTTTTTGAAATTTTCCTCCACATGTAACTTAGACAAAATAAATTATTTCGATATTGAGTTGATAAAAAAAAAATAAATGAGCCAAGGTTTGTGTCCAGCATTAAAGGAAAAGTACAATTTTTAACATGTACTTACACTATGACAGTTGGCACCCTAAGTCATAAAAAAAACAGTAGTTAAGGGCCAATTGGCCCGACTTATTCACATGGCATCTGAAGTTATTTGGATGCCTTCTTTTGAATCTCATTCCTCCTCCAAAACATTACTCTGTGCATTTATTGTTCCCATAATTCCTATTTGTTTCTATGCAATTTGCTCCTACCCTTTTCTAAAGATCCCATTTGCAGTTGTTTTATCTCTGTTACTATATTCATTATTTCCAGTACAGTTGGTTTAGACTTTTTGATTTCTATGTTCAGTAATTGCTGTTTGGCAGCCACCATAATTAGACTCAAAAAGGTCTTACTATGTCTAGGCAATTCCGATTTTGTATCGTAGCTCAAAAATCATTTCCCTAGTTATACCAATTTGCTCACCCAATATTTCTGATAGAGTAGTTTGCAGGAATTTTTAAAGTCTGCCAACTCATTATACTTCCAAAATATGTTTCCAATGACCTCTTTCTTCCCCATCACATCTCCAACATTTGGTATCTGAGGAAAAATCCTTTAGAGTCTACTTGGGATATAAAAGTACCTATGTAAAACACTTCCAAGCAAAAATCTTTTTGACTTTGTTGAATATTTGAAATGTATACATATGTTCTCCATTGTTTCTTTGTGAATTGCTTATCCCAAGCCTTCCTAACCTAGGGTTGCCACCTTTCTACTGTGCCATTTCCTGACAAACAAGCCCAGCCCCATGCCCATTCAAGCCACACCCATTCCCTTTAATAGCCACACCCCTTTACTCTAGCACCCTTCAGCACAAGTCTTTAATATCACATACAGTTACCAATAAGAAGAAAAATGTGCACCGAGTCAAAAGTAAATTAAAAAAAACTTTATTTAGCAATACTTCATTCAAAGGTTCACTACATACAACAGTACATCACACACAAGCATGGGAAAACTAAGCCGAAGTCTAATATCACAGGTAGTACTAAAATGGAAATACAATTACTTAGATATTAAAAACACCAGTTCATTCAAAGCAGTACATTAAGGGTTCACCACACACAATAGTAAAAGAAAAGCAACTGTTTAAAGTATCTTCACAGTTTTGCTAGAAATCATTGCTTATACTTGAAGCTATATTTGGCATTTGATCTAGCAGCCTCAAGTAATGGCTGGTTATTTCTCACAAATGAATAAAATTGCGAACAACTCATGTTAAAGTTTAGCTTGACCTGCAACTCTGCCTTCACAAGTGACACAAGCATTCTATTTCTTACATCAGTCCACGCATTCCCCATAAGTGAAAAAACCCTTTCCACAAAGCCTCACTACAATACGAAGACTGTACACCCTAGACATAGACACCCTAGGAAGAAAAACACAGGTCAAGGTAAACATCACGGTGATGACAGACTAGAAAAGACAGATCTACAGTCCAAGCATCCTATACAAATCATGTAGTCATTATATATTCACTGTTACCAAGTCCAAAACCAGATGAAATATTTAAAACATTGCAGTAAAAACAGCTTTGGTATACCCTAGAAAATGCAGATCAAGGTAAACATAGCAGTGATGACTAGAGAAATGATAGTTCTATAATCATAGCTCTACAATCATAGCAAGAACCCTATATAACTCCGTCAGTATACAATCACTATCAAAGTGCACCCACATGAGAAATAATAAATCAAAGTGCACCCACATGAAAATAATAAATCAAAGTGCACCCACATGAAAATAATAAATCAAAGTGCACCCACATGAAAATAATAAATCAAAGTGCACCCACATGAAAATAATAAATCAAAGTGCACCCACATGAAAAATAATAAATCAAAGTGCACCCACATGAAAAATAGTTACACTAACTGCAGTTAAAAACAGCCAAACAAACCCTTCCTATATATATCTGCAGACAGTATACTAGAAACTACAGATAAAGAATATAGATGTGGTGATTACAAACTAGAAATTGTTCTAGTTAATAATCACCACATGTTGAACATCTAGATACAGTTACACACATTTTGTCACCATCAATGAATGAGATAGTGCCAGCACAGCTAGTGAATTAATATAAATTTAATATTTAAAAATTCACTAGTAGCTGTGCTGGCAATATTTCATTCCCCTTGTCACACTAATCTTTGAAAATCTACCTTAATTCCAAAGAATTCATCCATTAAAAAAATTCCACTTACCTCCAGAAAAAGCAGCAGCAGGGCTCCTTAAACAAGCTCTCAGCCAGAAGAGAACAGGCAGCTAACAAAGGGCCAGCAAGCAGCAGGCAGGCAGGGGAACACAACACCACCCAGTTGGCCAGTCCACAGCACCTCTCCAGGGCAAGACTCCAGCAAGCAAGGCAAGCAGCAGGGCTAGGGCAATCCTTCCAGGCTCCAGGCAGGGCAAGACTCCAGCAAGCAAGGCAAGCAGCAGGGCTAGGGCAATCCTTCCAGGCTCCAGGCAGCAGCAGCAAATGAAACCAGCACACCACACCAGGCAATCCACTGAAGACGTCCCGAACAGCCGAACCAGCAAGAAATTTCAGACCTTAAGTACCGACCTTGTACTAGAGACAGTAAAAGGTAAAAGTATAGCTGGAGCACCGCTTTTTATCCCCTAATTTTCGCGGGCTTTGCGGGGATTTGACTTGCGAATCTAAGTGTTGATTGGCTGCTTGCTGCATGAGCCTCTTCTGCAGCAAGCAGCCAATCAACCGAGAGTCCAAGACGGCAATGTCATTTTTTTTTTTTTTTTGTCGTACAGACGCGCTGACGTCGTACAACTTATTTCTGGACTCCCAGAGCGAGAACCGGAGTGCCCTATTGATTTCCGGGCACTCCGGAAAAAAAACGGAGGGGTGGCAACGCTATCCTAACCTCCTCTGATTCTTATAGTTGCCATGCAATAATTTTATATGCTGTGCTAATTATCCTTTTTTAACAGCAGTTTCTGTTCCAGATTCTACTAAAAACTCTACCAGTGCTGGCCTTTCAATTAGGATCCCCCTATTTTTTTCTGGTTACCTATCCTTTGGTATCAATCTTTTTGATAGGGAAAGCAATTTCTGGCCTGCAGTCTAAGTAAATTCTTGGCCTCTTCCCATTCTATTACCTTTCTCTAATTATTTGCTCCCAATACTTTGGTTTCTTTGTCAGTTTTCTCTAGTAAATTCCAGCCCCTTCTTGCCTGTTGTCTATATCCCTAATTGCAGTCATCCCTAACGGCAGAATCACCTTTCTCCATTCTTGTGTTAGCTTAGTTCTTAGAATACTTTCTGCTACTTTATGAATATAATATTCTGTATGGTTATTGTTATTCTCCTTAAGGATCTGCATACAAAATCTCAGTCTATCCTGTTTCTTGAGCTTACCCCCCATTTTGTCACCATCCCTTTCCACTTTGAATTATAGCTTTCTGCATGTGCTATGTATAGGAGCATTAACTGTATAACTCTGAAATACCTCTTCAAATCCAGTAATCCTAAACCATCTTGTCTTATTGGAAGGGTCAACTTATCTCACTTGACTCTTGCTATCTTCCCCTCCCAGATAAAATCCTTCAACTTTTATTAACTGCAATCCACAACTTCTCTGGTTGATAAAAAATATGCCTGACCTGTGTTTAAAACTAAGGGGCCTAAAACATTTTGATTGCTTGTATCTTTCTATCTGTATCCATAAAACAGAGTTTCCAGTTTCTCAGTTTTTGGTATTATCTTTTGTTTTTCCTCTTCCCACATATCCTTAGCTGCCATAACAGATTTTTTTTAATACATACTCCTAAGCACTTCATTTTATCATGTCCCCATAAATATGGGCATTGCTTAACCAGTTCATGTCGTGTGTGGGTGCATAGTTTACAGCTGTTGTCTTTGTTTTATCATCATTCATTTTGTATCCCCAAAAAACTTGAAGTTGTCTCAAAATGTTCCACAACACCACAGTGTCCTTCTCTGGTTTTATCAGGTATAAAACAATATTGTCTGCAAATAAAACCAGCTTTTTATGTCTACCATACAAATTCTATCCTTTTTTTAGCTACTATGCGAATTGTATCCTTTTTTTTTAAACACCATTATTGAATTATCAATTGTGACATAAATTTACAGTTATATAAAAGTAATCAAACTGTACTAACAAGCCCTCATTAATAAACATTATACTTCACATATATTGTTGTATATCATGTAACCTAAGCAACATTACATAAATTATTCAATTCCTGCTCCTTTTTTTTTTTAAAACCAGAAACATCTTTATTAAACCATCACTTACGACGTAGGCAGTCAGACATTTATATAAATGAAAACAAACCACACCGACACAATCCTAGTTGCAAACATTTTACATCACAAACCATAGTGACACACTCCCAGTTGCAAACATTATACACCACTTATCTACCCAATCATTTTCAAACATTACATAGCTAGCTCATTTAAGTCCTGCCTTCTTTTAAACCTCATTCCTCCCTTGTATGTATTGATCCCACAATTCCCATTTTTCCTATGTAGTTTGCTTCTACCATTTTTTAACTATCTCAGTTTAAGTTGTTTTATCTTCGTTGCTGTATTCACTAGTTCCAATATAGCTGGTTTAGATTTTGATTTCCATTTTGTAGTAATTGCTTTTTGGCAGCCACCATAATTTAAGCACAGCAAGGCATTACCATCTCTAGGCAATTCCAATTCTGTATCATAGCTCAGAAAAATAATTTCCCTCATCACTCCAGTCTGCCCACCCAGCTTCTCCAACTGTGCATCCCAGAGGGAATCCTTAAAGTCCACCAACTCACAACATTCCCAGAAAATATGTTCCCAATTACCTCTTTCTTTCCCATCATACCTCCAACATTTGCTGTCTACCTGAGAAAAAAATTCTCTTGAGTCTACTTGGAGTATAAATATATCTATGTAAACATTTCCAGGCAATCAACTCCTGCTGGTAGGATTGTATCTTTACTATTAAAGGTGTAGGTTGTTTTCTCATAGCCAAGTTTGGAGCATACACCCTATGTGCCCATTCAGTTAGCAACTTCTGTTGTGGAATACCAGTCCAGTTGCTTATGTTTCTTCAGCTTTTCTGGTGCAACTGAAAATCTCAGGATGTTCTTCATCCCACATTGCTGCAGTCCTAACACTTGGGTAGTCCGCTGTCCCAGTCGGCCCGAATACCAAAGTATATGGCTGACGTCGGTCAAGGCGCATTAGTCTGACGTCAGGACGTCAGGGTACAAATGCGCATGACCGACGTCATATCCTCAGTCTTTTTTGCCGCATGGTCCGATGCAGAAGCAGTTTTGCGAGTGCAGGTTGGCGTTCTGAAATTTTCTGAAGTCGGAGTTTCAGACCGAATCAAAGTTGGCTAAGTACCCCGTTGGGGAATATTTTGGTTTTTTCTTGCCTCGGTATTTAACCGGATGTCAGAAAAAGTGAATAACTGTATTTCTTGTGGGAAACAGATACCTCATAGGAATTACCATACCTTGCTTAGGGCCTGAGCACGACGTAGTTGGATGTCGCTCTTGTGCTAGATTTAACAAACGCACTATAAAGAGAAGGTTAGACTGTGCCAGGTTAGTTTTTGGGAAGCGTTGTAATTATAAAATGCCGTCGGATGCTCCGGCGCCGCTTCCAAAAGCGCAAGGACAAAGCAGCAAAGCCTAGGTTGGAAGAACCGTCAGTCCCGGACGTCGGTTCTTTAGAAGGCTCGGTGGAGCCGGAGGTTCTGCAAGAAGTTTCTTTGGAGTCTCAGGGGGAGACTTTACTGTTACAGGATGTGTCCTCTCAGGAGGTAGGCCAGGCTGAAGGGGCTTCTCAGGTGGCTGTTCTCCCTCCCTTCCTAAGGTGGTTAGGCCCTCCCCTTCTGTTTCCAAGGCTTCTTTGAGAGGCAGGCCAGGTTTAGCTTCAGTGGGTGTCTCTCCTAGTTCTTCAGGATCTTTGCCTAAGAAACATATGCTTAAAATGGCAGAAGATTTGATTACTATGATTAGGGGTTCTATGCCCCCTCCTGATAAGAGGCCTAGGGTGGAACCTGAGCTTGAGAGTTTTGAGCAGTGTTCGGAGGCTTCTGAGTCTTCGCTGAAGACTTACAGGAGTATCCTCCTTATTCTGATTCTGATGTGGATGATGCTACTCCTTCAGCTTCTCCTCCTGAGGATTTTTCTTTTTCAGAGACTCTTCATTCCATGAGGGAACATTTTAAATGGGAAGGACAAGATTTCTCTGATTCCAGGAAGAGGCTTAGGGAATTTTGTTTTTACCCCAGCATAGGCCTTTAGCTATACCTCCTGTTCTGGATGTGGTGGAAGATGTTTTTGCAGAGGCTTCCCTGAACCCTGATTCTTTGCCTCCTGCCCCAGTTAAACCGGACAGGTATTATAGGGTGCCTGAAGCTCATAAGTATCTTTTAAGAGTCCTAGGGCAGACCCAGAAACTGTTTCCCAGGGGCCTAAAGGTGTTAAGGCTTCTGTTGTTAAAAATCCTGTTCCTCCTGATAAAGAGGCAAGGGCTTTGGATAGATGGGGAAAGAAAGTGTATACTTCTTCCACTTTAGCCATGAGGGCTTTGAATTGCCAGTTCCACATGTTAAAATATCAAAATTATCTCCTTTCACAATTGCAGTCTAAGGTGGATGCTCTGGCGGAAGGTATTGAGTGTAAAGAGTTGCAGGATTTAGATCATGTGTCTGAACAGGTGGGTAAGCATTCCTTGCAATGTGGTTTTGATGCTGTGCAGGCCTCTTCGAGGGTGGCTGCCACTGGTTCTGTTCTTCGCAGGCACGCCTGGCTGAGGGATCAGAATTTAGCTGAGCATGTTAAGACAAGGATTTTGGATGCTCCATTACAGTCTGATGTGTTGTTTGGTTCGCCTGTGGAAGCAGTTTTAAAGAAAATGGAGGACAAGGCTAAGTCTATGCAGACTGTTAAAGATTTTTTGCAGGTTCAGCCCCAAGTTTAGTAGAAATTGGCCTACTAAGGGATGGACATATCCTTCTTATGATTCCCAGTCTAGGGGTAGGTCTAGACGTGGTGGGGGAGAGCTCAAGGTTCTTTTAGGCCTAGAACAGGAGTTCACCTGCTCAATCTTCTGGTGAGGGCAGGGGTCAGCCCTTTCGTAAACAGACCCAATGACCTGCCTTTTCAGCTGCCAGTGCTTTCTCCTCTGGCAGCACCTTTGGGAGGAAGGCTGGCACTTTTCAAAGAAAATTGGAGTTTAATTACCCAGGACAGATGGGTATTGGATATCATTCAAAACGGTTACAGGTTTTATTTCCATACCTTGCCTCCTTTCAAAGGCATGCCAGACATTCCTCCTCTACAAAGAAAAGAGGCTCACAAGCAAATTTCTCTGTTACTCCAAATAGGGGCCATTCAGCCGGTTCCTGTGCCAGAAAGGGGCCTAGGATTTTATTCTCGCCTGTTCCTAGTACCAAAGAAGGGGAACACGTGGAGACCAATTTTGGATTTATCTATCCTCAACACTTATCTGGACATTCCCAAGTTCAAAATGTTGACGTTACAACAGCTTTTACCTCTACTGGGCAAAGATCACTGGATGGTAACTTTAGATCTCAAGGAGGCTTACCTTCATGTGCCTATCAGACTAAGTTGCAGGAAGTATCTGCGTTTTCGAGCTGGGAATTCCCATTATCAGTTCTCTGCATTGCCCTTTGGCTTATCTACTGCGCCCAGAGTATTCACAAAAGTTCTGGCTCCAGTGATAGCTTACTTCAGGCTAAAAGGAATACAAATCTATCCTTACTTGGACGACTGCCTGATTCTGGCTCAAGAAAAGGAAGACCTTTACGGCATTTGGAATATGTGATAGCAGTGCTAAGATGCCTGGGGTATTCTGTGAACGAAATAAAGTCCAGTCTAGTACCCTCTCAAGACATGTGCTTTCTGGGTGTGAGACTGAATACAGCAACCCAGATGGCCTTTTTAACCCCGGACAAACAAAAGAATCTTTCCCTGTACTTCCATCAACTATCTCTTCAGTCCAGGCTGACTGCAAGGACAGTCCTTCAAGCCTTAGGGTTCATGGCATCTTGTATTCTGGTGCTTCCCAATGCCAAACTGCATATGAGGAAGCTGCAATGGTACCTCAAAAATGTATGGACACAGCACTGCCAGGATTTGGACACTGTCATTCAAATAATACCTTGCATTCAAAAGGAATATTTGTGGTGGGCTCAGGAATGTCACCTAAACAAGGGACTCTCTGTGACCCGGCCAGAGGCGAGTCAGATTCTAACGACAGATGCCTCAGACATAGCTTGGGGAGCTCATCTGAATGGAAAGTGGATACAAGACAAGTGGCCTGCCAGACTACAGCATCTACATATCAACATGAAGGAGATGTTAGCAGTCCAGTTTGCATTAATGGCTTTCAAGGAGTTACTTCTTCCAGGGCAGGTGTTGATTCTAACAGACAACACAACTGTCATGTGGTACATCAACAAACAAGGGGGAACACATTCTTATCCTCTATGCAGGCAAGCAATGATTTTATGGGAGACTGCGCTCAGCTTGCAACTAACTCTTCAGGCAAGGTTTCTGCCGGGAGCACAGAACTCCTTAGCAGATGTGTTAAGCAGGCAAATCATGGATCCCCACGAGTGGAAACTGGATCTTCATGTATTTCGGAAATTGACAGTGTCATGGGGAACTCCAGACATAGATCTGTTCGCTTCTCCACTGAACCACCAGCTGCCAAAGTTTTGCACAAAAGGTTTCATCACACAGCTTGGAAAGTGGATGCTCTTTCTTTCAGTTGGACAAATCTTCATGTGTATGCCTTTCCACCTCTGCCTCTTCTCCCAAAGGTACTCCTAAAGGTCAGACAAGACAAGCCAAGGATGATTTTAATAGCTCCAGATTGGCCTCGGCAACACTGGTACCCATTACTAAGGAGTCTGGTAAGGAAGCCTCCATGGCCTTTACCTTTGATTCCACACCTATTGTCTCAGAGGGACGGTCATCTACTCAATGTCAAGCTTCACACTCTTCATCTGACAGCCTGGCATATTCTGTTTTGAAACACAGCAGGTCTCAACTTCCTCAACAAGTTTTGAATGTGATTATGGAAGCCAGAAGACCTAGTACAAGGAAAGTGTACTCAGAAAAATGGAAGAGATTTTTGTTTTGGAGTGCAGCAAAGGATTTGGAGGTTTCTGAGCCTAATTTGAGTGTGGCTCTTCAATATCTTACTGAGTTATTAGACAAAGGTTTGTCTTTCTCTTCCATTAAAATTCATGCTGCAGCAATTTCAGCTCACTATGATTGTGACCCACCATTGTTTTCTCATCCTTTGTTCAAGCAATTTCTTAGAGGGGCAAAGAATATAAGACCCCACGTAGAGCTCCTACTCCTGCTTGGGATCTCAATTTTGTGTTGGAGAAACTTACTCTACAACCTTTTGAGCCTGCGACTACTGCTGAATTGAAATACTTGTCATGGAAGACTGCTTTTTTGTTGGCCATTACTTCTGCAAGAAGGGTTTCTGAATTGCAGGCCCTTATGGCGGTTGAGCCTTTTTTGATTTTCCATAAGGACAGGGTATCATTACGTACTAATCCTTCCTTTATGCCTAAGGTGGTTTCTAGTGTGGCTTTAAACCAAACTATTCATTTGCCTACTTTTTATGCAGATCCCCAAAATAAGGGGAAAAGATTTTGCACACTTTAGATGTACACAGGCAGTTGCGTTATTATTTAAGCAGGACTAAGGCTTTTAGGCAGTCTCAGCAGTTGTTTGTTTCTTTTGCTTTGAGTTCTCAGGGCAAGCCTGTGTCAAAACAAACTATTTCTAAGTGGATTGGGTTTTGCATTACATTTTGTTATTCCCATCATGGCAAGGAGATTCCAGCTGGGATTAGGCCTCATTCCACTAGGGCTACTGCCACTTCAACAGCATTTCTAAGGGGGGTGGCAACTAAGGATATTTTGGAGGCAGCTACTTGGAGTTCAGTGCATACTTTCTCTAAGCACTACCACCTTCCTCTCTACTCTAAATCCAGGGCTGGTTTTGCCACGGCTATTTTGCAGGGCATGTTGACAGCCCCTGCTTCCTTATGATTTGCCAGCCTCCCTTACCTCTGCTTTGGGATTCTACCCAAATGTTAGGACTGCAGCAATGTGGGATGAAGAACATAGTACAGTTTTGTACCTACCATAAATGTAGATGTTCAAGATCCACATTGCTGCAGTCCAATTTACTCCCTCCTTCCCCTCTGTGTTTAGGGGTGGTTGTGTGGGTGGGGTTGTACCTTTGTAAATTTGTATATATTGTATATATATTGGGTACAAGAGTGTTTGGTGTTTTTTGGTTTTGGCCTTATCTTTTTAGGGTCTTCTGACATCTGGGGCAAGAAAAGACTGAGGATATGACGTCGGTCATGCGCATTTGTACCCTGACGTCCTGACGTCAGACTAATGCGCCTTGACCGACGTCAGCCATATACTTTGGTATTCGGGCCGACTGGGACAGCGGACTACCCAAGTGTTAGGACTGCAGCAATGTGGATCTTCGAACATCTACATTTATGGTAGGTACAAAACCGTACTTTTTCCCTACTTGTTCTGTCCTTGAATTTTATTATTTTTTGAAACATTTTTTCTTGAGCAGTCATATATTCAGCCAGCCTTTACTTAATTTTGACCTCTGATTTTTGCAGTTTTATCACCTTCCTCATCCACATATCTGTTTTAAGCGTCTTACATTTTTCTAGCCTTTTATTGTTGTTGTTGATGTACTTTATCAGCGTTTCATTTATTTTAACTAGATCTGTGTGCAGTTGTCGTATGCTTTCCTCTAGGTTACTGGAATACTTGTCTGGAGCTTGCACTGCTTTTTCTTCAACATCTGCAGTATATTTCCCAGTCAGTCTTTTTCCTCACCTTTTGTAGCTGATTTCCCATCAGGTCCTCTGCATTTCTTTTTGCATTGGCATCCAAGCAGTGCACTTACTGGCCAGTTATTGAAATTTACCCAGAAACATAAAAGTCCACTGGCCTTCTCTGCTAAGTTTCTGTTTTCACACTAGGGAGCTAGAATTAAGCTATTTCTTAATGTCCAACCATCTTGGAAGTCAAAACATTTTTCTTGTTGATATCACAGCAATGAACAGGACCTTCTCTTAGTGGGTATTCCTGTTCTTTTCATATTTGTGTGAGTTGCTCAATTCTGGTCCGTCATACTCTTCTGTTAAAGCTTATTTGTCAGACATTTCTGCCTAACTGCTTCTGGAACTTTCTTCTAGCTTGGAGGTCAAACAGTTTCTAAAAGGCTTCTGTCATATTAGTCCTCCAAGAAACCCATTCTTCCTTATTGGAACCTAAACTGTGTTCTTGAAAAGTTAACTCAGACGTCTTTTTTGAACTTACAGCTTCTTCTACTTTAAAATTGTGTACCTGGAAAACTATCTAGTTAGTGACTCTGACTTCTGCCAAAAGGGTCTTTGAACTTCAAGCCCTTATGGTAGTTCATCCTTTTTTTTTTCACTTTTCCAGAGACAGTGTGTCTCTTGGAACCCGTCCTTCTTTTATGCCTAAAGTTGTTAATGATGTGTCTTTGAATCAGGCCATCCATCATCCTTCTTTCTCTTCACAAAATAGCATTGAGATAATTCACAATTCTTTGGATTTGCATAGGCTGGTTAGATGCTATTTTGATAAGGCTAAAGATATTAGGAAATCTGAGCAACTTTTTTTTTCTTTTCAAAACAATAAATTGGGTTTGGCAGTTTGTAAACCATTTCTTCTAAGATTTCTAAAGCCATTTCACTTTTGTATTGATTTGATGGCTAACAGATTCGTCTTCTGTTCATTCTCATTCTACTAAGGCGGTTGCCACTTCTGGATCTTTTGTTAAGGGTCTGTATGCTAGATCAGTATTCTAAGTGCTGCTACTTGGTCTGTGCACTCTTGTACTGAGCATTATGAGTTGGATTTGTTTCCAAGGGCCAAAGCAGGTTTTGCTAGGGCCATCCTCCATGTTATTGGATGGGTTCTTCATTTTTTCTTCCTACTCCCATTCATTACAGTAATTTTAGTACTCCCCTTATTGTAAGGAATACTGCAGAAGTGATATTAGAAGGACATAGTAGTTGTGTAAGAACTTGCCATGATAGTAGATGTCCTACTTATCAGTGTTGCAGTATTTCATCCCTCCCTCCCTCCTGCCCCATGTGGTTATTTTTTTTCCTGTGGCTAAAGGGATTCCTTTCCTTTTCTCTTGTCTTCGCAATGTGCCATGTTCTTTTATTCCTTATTTGCTGCTCCTGTTCTTATGGGACAGTTCAGTTTTTGAGGATTTGGCACTCATATTTCACCTATATACCTTACACTTGGGATGTAGGACATACATCTAACTTGAGTGTATGGAAGAGCCTAGACTTTGTAGCTGTCCGAACATATGGCTACCCTCTGCAGGATATCCTTATTGTAAGGAATAGTGCAGTAGTGATATGTTTTATTTACAGTTTATTTGTGTGAGGAAAAATCTACTTTAAGTAACTTAGCTTCTTCTGTTGTTTAGGTCACCACTCATTGTTTGTGTGTGTGTGTGTGTGTGTGTGTGTGTGTGTGTGTGTGTGTGTGCGCGCGTGTGTGTGATTGTTGATACGTCGTCCAGAGCTATGGTGACTGGTACTGTTTTAAGAAGGTTTGCATGGCTGCATTGTCAAAACCTTCCAGATGATGTTAAAAATGAGACTTTAAATTCTGTCTTGGATAGAGATTTAGTGTTTGGTTCTTCTGCTACAGGGGTCAAAACGTTTGAGAGAGGGATTTTGATCCAAGAAATCTCTAAGATTTTTCAGACCTCTTTTCCAAATTGTCAAAAGGATTTTCTTTCTCCTAATACAATTTTGGCAAAAAAAATAAAAATAAATAAACGGTCTCAACAGGATTCAGATAAACGGGCATCTAAGAAGAAGTGGGAAGGATGTTCCAAAAAGAAGTCTCAGACCTTCCAAGCCCAAGGACAGTCCAACAAGTCTGAATGACTACTCAAGAGACCTTGTGACACTCCCACCCTGTTCCCCTTTTCTTCCAGAAAGTCTGAATCTCCATTTTTCTCTTTGGCAGCAGATTATTTCAGACAAATGTGTTCTGAAAATCACTCATCAAGGTTACAGATGGCAGTTGGAGGACACTTCTCTTTCCCAGGGATCATTCCTCATCCTCCAGATCAGACTGCTTTGATGTTCTTCGTGTTTCACTGTTGCAGTCATTACATTTGGGCTATCTGCCTGCAGGTAGCCCTCAGCCGTCCTGATTATCAAAGTCTTGGGTTCTGTGTCGGATGCTGTCTCTTCTTCCATGACCTGAGGTAGTCGGGGGTATAAAGCATGCAGCCAACGCCATTGCATCAGTCTTTCTTGCCGCGCGGTGCCCGAAGCCAAAGCAGTTCGCAAGTGCCGGCCGGCCGACTCCTGAAATTTTCGTTTTCGAGTTTCAGAACCGAAGTCTTCAAAAAAGCTAAGTACTCCGTTGGGATCCTTTTTCTTGCTCTAAACCGATGTCAGTAAAAGTTAACAATTGTATTACTTGTGGAAAGCAAATACCTCATAAAGATTTTCATTCGAACTGCATTCCTTGCTTAGGCTCAGACCATGGTGTCCCTCAATGTCGGTTTTGTGCCTTATTCAATCCTCGAACTATTCGTCGTCGGTTCATTTTTGCATCAAACTATTCGGTACTCGGTTTAATTATCCAGAAATGGCTTCGGTAAGCCATCCGACTACCGACATTCCGAAAAAATGTAAAGATAAAGACAGAGACAGACTGCATAGGTCCAAAGCTGCCAACGACGCTTCCATTAAGCTAGTCGCCAGTTCGCCGGTACTCAGTGAGGTGCTTTTGCAGCCCCTGATACCCACTACTTCAGATTCGCAGGCCTCTACTGAGACCTATTCGGAGTCCGGTATGCCGCGAGATGCTTCTTCGACTATGGAACCTGTGGATGTCTCTACCTTGGATGGGTTCAGAGCAGCTGTGCAGGCACCGGCTTCTGAGGGCGTATTCAGGCCTACTGACTTGCATTTCAAACCGACGCCATCTTCTTCTTCAAGGCCTAAAACCTGACCCATGCCTAAAAAAACGATGTCCAAACCGCATGGTCAGGCCCATATGCCTAAAAAACAAATGATAAGAATGGCTGAAGACCTTATTACTCTAATTAGGGGAAGCCAGCCTTCTCCCTCTAAGAGACCTAGAACTGATTTTCCTTCTGATCCTGATTCTGAAATTTCTATTTCTTCTGATGACCAGGATTTGCCCTTATCTACCTATGAGGATTCTGATGCAGAGGACTCCATACCCTCTGCTTCCCCTCCAGAAGATTTTTCTTTTGGTGAAACTTTGCACACTCTTAGGTACCATTTCTGCTGGGAAAGCCATGATTACTCTGACTCCAAAAAGAGACTTAGGAAATTCTTACTCCTACCTCAACACAGGCCTTTAGCTATCCCTCCTGTACTGGACATTGTAGATGATGCCTTCTTGGAGTCTAGCCTGGCCCCAGACACTTTACCTCCGGCTTCCAGGAAACCTGACAGGTATTCCAGAGTTACCTGACTCTCACAAGTTCCTCTTTAAGAATCCTACTGCGGACCCAGAGACCATTTCACAGGGATCCAAAGGCATTAAGGCTACTACTGCCAAAAACTCTACCCCCTCTGATAGAGATTCCAGGGCCCTGGATAGATGGGGTAAGAAGGTATACACTTCTGCTACTTTGGCCATTAGGGCTTTAAACTGCCAGTGTCATATGTTAAAGTATCAGTAGCATATTATTGGACTACTTAAACAGAAGATGATGTTGATTCCTGACTGTGCTGAAAATAAAGAATTGCAGGATTTAATGCATTCTGCTGAACAAGTTGGTAAACATACTTTGCAATGTGGTTTTGACTCTTTAGAAGCATCTTGCAGGGCTGCTGTCACTGGGTCTGTTATTAGAAGGCATGCTTGGCTTAAGGAGCAAATTTTGCCAGATCATGTTAAAGCTAAATTACTGGATGCTCCCTTAAACCAAGACCACCTGTTTGGCAACAAAGCAGAAGAAGTACTTAAAAAGATGGAGGAAAAAAGCTAAATCTATGCAAACTGTTAAAGATTTCCTGCAAGTACAGCCTCCCAGATTTAGTAGGCGTTGGCCTTCTAAGAATTGGTCCTTTCCTGTCTCTTCAAGGCCTTCTCAATCCAAACCCAGGAACAGCAGGCCACCTAGGCTACAGTCTCAAGGTACTCACAGGCCTAAGCAGTGGGGGGGGGCTCCCACTTCCAAAGCTGGAAGTAGTAAGACACCCCCTATGGTACACTGTCACAATGACTTAACTTTAAACCTTCCAAGCCCTGCTCAGCTGCCTGCTCCCTTGGGGGAAAGATCGCCCTGCATGCATAAAACTGGGAACTCATTACGCAAGACAAATGGGTTTTAAATATAGTTTTCCAAGGCTACAGATTCCACTTCCACACCTTATCAACCCCAAACGGTTGGCCAGACCTACCTCCAAATCAGTGGGCAGAGGCTCAACAGCAGGTTCTCTCTCTTCTAAGTATCAGGTTATTCAGCCTGTCCCAGCAGAGAAATGGGGACAAGGTTTTTGCTTAAAACTTTTCCTGGTACCCAGAAAAGACAACTCCTGGTGTCCTATCCTTGACCTCTCTATTCTAAACACCTTTTTGGTAATCCCAAAATTCAAAATGCTAACTCTTCGTCAGCTGCTTCCCATGCTAGGCAAAAATGCCTGGTTGGCAACATTGGACTTAAAGTAAGCTTACCTGCAAATTCCAATAAGGGAATCTTGCAGAAAATACCTACGCTTCAGAGCAGGCTACATGCACCATCATTTCTCTGCACTGCCCTTTGGCTTATCTACTGCACCCAGGGTATTCACAAAGTGCCTAATTGCATTCTGCAGGCAAAGAAATATTCAAATATACCCATACCTGGACGATTGTCTAATTCAGGCAGAAAGCCAGGACATACTATTAACTCATCTAGCATTTGTAAAGAAACTGCTAACCTCACTGGGGTACACCATAAACAAAAATAAATCTCACCCTAGTACCCTGCTAATAAATTGTATTCCTGGGAGCAAGCTTAAACACAACTTCCAAATGTGGCCTACCTCACGCCAGAGAAACAAGTTTATTTGACAGCCTACTTCAAGCTACTAGCCACAAAGACCCAGCTATCTGCAAGGAAAATACTGCAAGCCCTGGGGTTCATGTCCTCTTACATCCTACTAATTCCATATGCAAGACTGCATATGAGGAAACTAAAATGGTATCTAAAAAAAACTATGGTGTCAACATTCTCAGGACCTGGAATCAATGATTCCTATCATTCCTTGTATAAAGACAGAGTTCCTTTGGTGGGCAGAGGCCTGCTACCACAACAAGGGACTTCCATTCACTCTATCCCCTGCCACCCAAACCCTAACAACAGACCTATCAGACTAAGCATGGGGGGCTCACTTGGCAGGGCAGTGCATTCAGGGCAAATGGAACCCGAGTCAGCTGCACCTGCATATCAATCAAAAAGAAATGTTAGCTGTACAGAATTCTCTGAAAGCCTTCAAGGACCACATTCTTCCAGGACAATTATTGGTAAAGACAGACAACACCACTCTTATGTGGTACATAAACAAGCAGGGGGAAACCCACTCGTACCTTCTCTGCAGACTAGCCATGGCTCTGTGGAACACAGCCTTGAGCTACCAAGTGCACCTACAAGCTCAATTCCTGCCAGACAAGCTAAATTCACTGGCAGACGACCTAAGCAGAAATCTCATGGACCCACACAATTGGAAAATGGAACCAAAGATATTCAACATTTAGAGATAGACCTGTTTGCCTCCCCTCAGAACTACCAATTGGACAAATTCTGCACAAGGACTCCCCACAGACAAGCTTGGAAAGTGGATGCCCTGTCTTTCACCTGGGAAAGCCTCTCAGTTTATGCCTTTCCCTCTCTGCCTCTCCTCTTGAAAATTCTGCTAAAGATCAAACAGGACAAACCAAGGACAATACTCATTGCACCAGACTGGCCACGCCAACACTGGTACCCCCTCTTGTGCAGTATGTCACTTCTGGAACCATGGCATCTGCCTCAGATCCCTTCCCTGCTGTCCCAGCAGGAGGGCCAGATTCTGCAGCCCCAGCTTCAAACCCTGAACCTTGCAGCCTGGCTAATTACCTGAGCTCTCCAATATCATCCCTCAGTAAGCAAGTGCTGGATGTCATTCTGGAGGCAAGGAGGCCTAGTACTAGAAAAATCTTTGCTGAAAAGTGGAAAAGATACTGTTCCTGGAGCCAGACTCAGGGGATGGGCACAACAGTGGCCAGCTTACCGCATATTCTTCAGTACTTAACAGAGATGCTCCACAAGGGCCCATCCTTCTCATCTATTAAAATTCATGCCTCAGCCATTTCAGCACATTATAATACTGAGCCACCCTTCTTCTCTCACACCCTGCTGAAGCAATTCCCCAGAGGGGCCAAAATTTTAAGACCACCCTGGAGAGCCCCTACTCCAGCCTGGGACCTTAACTTTGTATTAGAAAAGCTCACTATACCTCCTTTTGAGCCAGCTGCAACTGCAGAGTTTAAATTCCTTTCTTGGAAAGCAGCCTTCCTTCTAGCCATCACTTCAGCATGAAGAGTGTCTGAATTACAGGCCCTCATGGCAGTGGAGCCCTTCATCATCTTCCATGCAGACAGGGTGTCCCTCAGGACCAATCCTTCTTTTATGCCCAAAGTGGTGTCCAGTGTGGCCCTTAATCAGTCCATTCATTTGCCAACCTTCTTTTCTAATCCACATAACAAAGGAGAACGAATACTGCACTCTTTGGACATGCACAGACAACTTAGATTTTTTTTGGACAGGACTAAGCCCTCGGGAAAACTGAACGGCTGCTAGTTGCCTTTGCTGCAGGGGCAGAGGGGAAAGACATTTCAAAGCAAACCATTTCTAAGTGGATAGGCCATTGCATTTTTTTCTGCTATAAGCACCATGGAAAACCTACCCCACAGGGGATAAGATCACATTCCACCAGGGCTGCATCTTCTTCAACAGCCTTTCTCAGAGGTGTCCCTACCAGGGACATCCTAGAAGCTGCTACCTGGAGCTCTATACATACCTTCACCAAGCATTAATGAAGAAGAATATGCGGTTGGGAGGTTGGCTTAAGGTTGGGAGGTTGGCTTAATGGCTAAGGTGTTTGCCTTACAAACACAAGGTGCAGGGTTTGAGTCTCACAAGAGATAATTGGCTAGGCTTAAAATGGCTCGCAAGGGCAGATAGCTTAGTACTAAACTATGAACCTATTACCACTTGCCTATTTTTTCTAAATCCAGAGCTGGTTTTGCCATTGCAGTCTTGCAGGGCTTAATAGCTGGTCCTAATGCTGTCTAACTGCCTCCTCCCTTCCTTAGCTTTGGGAATCTACCAGATGTAATGACTGCAACAGTGAAACACGAATAACATAGTACAGTTGTGTACACTTACATAAGTGTAGATGTTCGAGTGTATTCACTGTTGCAGTCCTGATTACCCTCCCTCCAGCCCCCTGACTTCTGTTGGCTATACCTTTCTTCTTGTTTACTGTATTTAAGCTTTCTGGTGTATTTGCTTTTTGTTGGAGGTGTAACCTTGTATATAATTTCTTCCCATTATGGGGGCACCTGACATCTGGGGCAAGAAAAACTGATGTAATGGCATCTGCTGCATGCTTAATACCCCTGACTACCTGACATCATGGAAGAAGAGACAGCATCCGACGCAGGACCCAAGACTTTGATAATCAGGCCGGCTGTGGGCTACCTGCAGGCAGATAACCCAAATGTAATGACTGCAACAGTGAATACACTCGAATATCTACATTTATGGTAAGTGTACACAACTGCACTTTTCCACCTGTCCCAAAGAGTGTTAGAACCAGCTCCTCCTTCCCTGGTAGGGAAGGGTTTTTATTCAAGGATGCTCCTAGTGCCAAAGAAAGAAGATGCTTTTAAACCAGTTCTTGATCATTCTTTCCTAAACCTGTTTGTGATATTGCCCAGTTTCAAAGTGCTGTCACTTCACAACCTGTTATCTCTTCTTCCTCATATAAGTTTCCTGGTAACACTATAGATTTAAAAGATGCTTATTACATCCCTATTCATCCAGACTTCAGACATTTCTTAAACTTTGAGTCTGGCTGCCATTATCAGTGCTCTACCTTGCCCTTTGGACTGTCCACTGCACCAAGAGTGTTCATAAATTATCTAGCTCCAGTTATAGCTCATTGCAGGCTACAGGGTGTCCACATTTCCATATTTAGAGGACTTGCTTATCTTTGCAGAGTATTTTTCAAAGTGTCAGGAATCTCATTTTTTGGTGACAGATGTGTCACAGACGCTGGGATTCCAAGGCAACAGTCATAAGTCTTTCTTGGTTCCCTCTCAGTTGAAGGAGCTTTTCTTCCACAGGAAAAATAGATCTTTATTTAGATCTATTTGTAAGGTTTTACACTCAGATTTTAGTCACTGTGAGGAAATACTTCAGGATTTTGTGTTACATGGCATCTATGATTCGATTCTCAAGATACCCCAGGTAAGACTCCACATGAGAAAGATACAGTGGTACCTGAAATCTCTTTGGTCCTAGATTCAACACTCTTTATCTTTTCAAATCCCAATGCTGGAGTTTTTCAGAAAAGGGATTGTTTGTTGGAGGCAACCCTTTTACCGTTCCTGCACCAAAGGAGTCAGTCAGTCACCACAGACACTTGGGACTTTGTGTGGGATGCAGTTTTAGGAGGGATAAAAGTGCAGGAGGTGTGGGGACACCAAGTACAGATGCAAGCACATAAATGGCTAATAGATGCCTGCCCTGATCAAGTCACTCAACTCTGTGAACCATTTTTGGTCTCCGGGACCTCTTCAAGTGGTTTCAGACAATACCACAGCCAAGTGGTACATCAACAAGCAAGGGGGAACCAGGTTATACCACCTTGGCAGACTAGCCATGCTGGCTTGGGATATAGCTTCACAGCATAGTCTCACTCTACAGGCATCCTACATTCTGTCAGAGCAAAATTGTGTGGCAAACAAGCTGAGCTGGGCCAGGGCAGACCCTCACAAGTGGAAACTAGATCAGGGGATCTTCCAAAAGTTGATCCATCTGTGGGGAGTTCCACAAGTAGATCTTTTTGCCTCCTCTTTTTACAATATTTGTGTGAGTTACTATTGTATTTCCTTCCTTACTCCTCTGTCAGGGTTCATTTATCAGCTATTTCAGCATGTCTGCCAATGGAGCCTCCTCTTTCAATGCAGTTTCATGTCAAAATGCTCTTAAAAGAGGTTTTGCATAAGAGGCCTCCTAGAAAACTGGGTGCCTCTCCTTGGGATCTTAATTTTGTGTTAGAGAAGTGAACACTTGCTCCATTTGAACCAGCTAATCTGGCTGACTTGAGGGTCTTAAAATGGAAAACAGTTTTACTGGTTGCTCTGACCTCTGCAATAAGGATTTCTGAGTTGCAAGCTCTTATGGCGAGTCAACCCCATCTCATTTTCAACAGGGACAGGGTGTCTTTGAGAACTAATCCCTCTTTTTTGCTTGAAGTGGTATCAGAGCTTACTTTGAGTCAAACTATCCATTTCCCCATTGTCCTTCCTGAACCAGAAATTGAGGGAGAAAGGGTACTCCATACCTTAGATATCCACAGACACTTCAGGTACTGTATTGACGGAACTAAATCTTTCAGATCTTCAGATCAGTTGTCCATTTCTTAAGGTAAGAAGACGGGACAATCTTTGTCAAAGCAGTTTTTTTCCAAATGATAGTCCCTTTTGTAATACCCACCATAACAAATCTATTCCAAGCAGGGTCAAGACCCACTCTGCCAGGGCCTTGGCTTCATTTATAGATTTTTGGAAGGGGTTGGATTCTAGAGGAATTCTACAAGCTGCTACTTGGTCCTCTGTACATACTTATACAGAGCTTCTTTCCTTCTCTAGGTCTTTCTGGCTCAGCCCCCCTCTGTCTGCTAGTAGGAAAGCTTTGAAGGGCTTTGCTTCAAAACTTGTCTTTTTATCAGCTCCGCTTGAGATGTTTGATAGTTTGGGTACATGGAAGGTGCCCTGCAGCTTTGGAAGGTGGCTGTCTATTATACCCTTGGCAGGATATAACCTATATAGCTAAGGCTACTGCAGCAGTGATCATTCAAACATCTGCTGTTATGGTAGGTTCAACTTGCACAACTGTACTTTCATTGTACTGATTCACTGTGGTTTGAATTAACGTGAAGTTAATGAAATGCCTTTCAGTAAAGATGGTGGGACACTGGCTATCTGTTGCTGCAATAGGTGGGAAAAGATTAAATAAATCAGATGGTACTCTTTCTAATAACCCCTTTGCCTAGTGGTGCATTACCTGGTTAACAAACCTTTTTTTATGATTGCCATACAGTATCATCTGTAGCATGTAGATTATACTGTTCATGTGAAAGGCTGATTGACTTCCATTGAAAGCTGGACTGTGTGGCATACTGAATGTTCATCAATAGACTGTCATTTATGTTCATTATTGCCTACATGTAAGGGCTGCGTAAAGTCTCTTAAGTCCATAAGATTAGGTTAACCTGTTTTCAGGCACATGACCTTCTAGAAAAGCATATTTTGATTGTACATGAACTTCCTACTATCCGTTCAGTTTTCAACCCTGGTTTTGAACTGCCTTATATTCACACATGCCATGATTTCTATGAGATATTTATTGTAAAACATCAGAAGTGCTATTGCTAGGAAGATATCCCTTTTCCCGATTTATTTAAAGTAACAGTAGATTTTTTGCTTCTCCGTGTCCTGAAAGTCATGTGAAACTCCAGTCATAACATTATTCTGAAGAATTCCTCACTGTAGGCCTTGTAGCCCCAGCATAATATACCTGTAGTTAGTCTGTAATTAATACAAAAATACCAAAATCCTACAGCGTCCTGGCATACTGTAGTCCTCCAAACAGTGGTATTTTAATTCTGGCATGTTTACCTTTCCCATGGTATATACACAGAATGGTGAATTGTATTCCAGTACTGAATGAATAACACATTTATACATGCTAGGATTACTGTGCTTCTAATGGCTATAGATCTAAATAATAAACCTACTAACTTTTAAAACCCATACCTTAATAACTAATGCATTTTCCCTAAATGAAAGTTTATTTACAGTAACTCCTGTATCTTATTGTTAACCTTGGCTATAAACTCATTATTTAACTTAAGTATATTAATTATACAGCTATTAAGTTATTATTTAGCTTAAGTACATTTTATTTTCATATACAACCAAAAGCCATTGCTCTACATTGATTTATGCTAAATTTTAGACCCATTTGCTTTGTCTGTTTGTTGATATCATCAGTATAGCAGTTTATTTCTTCAAATTCTTTAGGTTAGGGTGGAAATGCAGTGCTATTTATAATCATCTACATATTTGGATATTTAGCATTTAAGTGATTTAAGGAAAGAGGAAGACTAAATATAGCGATATCTGTTGTAAGACTGCCCCATTTGGGGAACACTTTTGCTCACAAAAGTCCACTCTGTGCATTCATGCTGCATACAGGTATACCAGTACTGAATGTGTTATGACTATACAATATTACTGTTGTCACAGTCTGAACCACAGAACTTATTTGTATAACATTCATTGCTAGACAACACTGTCAATGCTGTCCTTGCTAACTGCAAAACAGTAAATCACCATGGTCATCTTTGGTCATTATCATCAACCCCCTTTTTCCCATTTTTGTACATGGGGTTGTAGTGTCGTGTCAGCTGTTGCTATCTGTCTCTATTCAGTGCCACACTCCTACCTCTTCGACACTCATACCTGACTGTAGTAGGTCTTCTCTCACGGATTCCACCCACTTCCCAATTTATCTTCACCAGATTGTCTTCTGCTTTTCTGCACATGTGCTTAAACTACCGTAATCCTTTCTCTTTGACCTTGGAGCTGCTTTGGCTTCTGCTCTTATGTCCTTGTTTCTTTCTGTCCCACACTGTGCATCTTGATCATCTTTGATGCACAGCTTCAATAACCTTTGTAGCTGAAGTGACATTGTATGCAAAAGTGTTAACATTAGGTTAAGCACTGATGGGACATACATTAGCAGTTGCTTAGATAGGCTAGAAATAGTAATGTAAATAGCGTGAGCTATTAGGTTTTCCTAGAGTTTACATGTGCCATTATGCCAATGATTAACATAGTGAAGGGATACAAGGGCATATATAATGTGTGTCTGTAGATACTCATGGTACAGAATGAATAATAGTATTCAGACCTGTTCTTTCTGATATCATGGATGCTGTCAGAATAGTGGCTGTACTTTTGTATCTCTGGTACGCTCATGAAGTGGTTTGCATTCTGTCTGTCTATTTATTCACAGGGGATTGTATCTGGTATTAATTCCACATCAACCTTTCATCTAGACTGCGGTGGACACTGAGATTCCATCTCGGGTCTGCTGATGACTTACAGGTGCATCTCTCTCTCTCCGTCATGAGCCTGTGTTGGTTTGGGATTTTGGGTACACACAGCTGTACCTCTCCTTCCTTTCAAAGTCTGAGTTAGTTCTGGATGCTGGATACACACAGCTGTACCTCTTCCTCCTTTGGTAAACTGTGTTGGTTTTGGATTCTCAATTTTGTATAGACACAGCTGTATCTGTTCTTCTTTGAGGAGTCTTTGTTAGTTCTACATTCTAGATATTAAATTGTACTTCTTTCTTTGGGAGTCTTTGGCCATTTTGAGTTGTGAACACACACACAGATATACCTCTGCCTTCTTTGTGAGTCTGTGTTCATTTTGGATTCACGTCTTGATGACCTTGAATACTTCCATCACTTTTTTTGCTCAGTAGCTGGATCAAGTTCAGTACAACCAAGACTGTTGCCATGGCTGTTCATGCCACCCTCAGTGGAGCCAAACCTTTAGACTTCAAACTCCTGCCTCATTTATGGGGATAACAAGCTTGAATTTGTATCCAAGGTGCATGGTGTTCAAGTTATCCTTATGACAGACTGGCACTAAAGGACCATTTGTCAACTGTTGTTAGATCTGCTTGTTTCTGTCTAATGAATATTTCTCAGTTAAAGCACATTTTACTACCTGTGGGCCTGGTCATGCACTCTTAGGTTTTTATTGTGCATAGATTACAATGGCTCTATATACCCAGGGTTCTTGCAGGTTGTCTGTCACAAGGTTGAAGCCCACAGTCCTGAAATGCATAATCATGGTAACATAATATAGAAAACCAAAACACTGAAGACAACAATGTCTAAAATACTGACTATCCCTACCAGTGTAAACCCAGGAGCAAGTGTTAACATGGGTCCTACAAGGAAGGCAGGCCCAGAAGATCAACATTGTAGTCTTTATCATTTTGGTCATGTATATTATGTTACTGTGGTTAAGCATTTCAGGATTCTGGGCCTCAACCTTGTGATAGACAACTATTCCTGGACTAAGAGTTTTGACTATCTGTAGTTTTTGTAAAACTGTACTACCTGATTACTGACAGAAAGCCACGTCACCAGTATATTATACCATTTCTTCAGTACATCCACTGGTTGTCAGTGTTGTTTTTTAAGGGAATTATTTTTACTTTTATTTATTTATTTTAACACGTTTATTGAATCACTACTTAAGACACAGATAAACATACATGTATATAAAAGAAAATGAACCATATTAATGTGTTCCCAGTTGCATCATGTATGTTTTTTGTATAACTGTCATCAATCCAGCATATTACATACACTACTCAGGTTCTGCCTTAGGTTCATAGGTTAGTACTAGACTATCGGCCCTAGGGCCTATACAGGCCTAGCTATAACAATTCCGTGGCTATTTCTTCCCACAGCTTGTTTCTATCTAATGAATATCTCACTCCAAAACATTATTCTGTATGTATCATTCCCACAATTTCTATTTTTTTATGTAATTTGCTCGTACCCTTTTTTAAAGATCCCAATTCCTGTTCTTTTATTTCTGTTACAATATTAAATACTTTTGGTTTAGACTTTGAGCTCAATTTTCTAGTAATTGCTTTTTTTGGCAGCCACTAAAATTAAACTTAACACGGTTTTACTATGTCTAGGCAATTCAGATCCTGTATCCCTGCTTGAAAAAAAAATAAATTCCTTAGTTGCACCCATTTGTTTATACAGTATTTTTGACAGAGTACTCTGTAGGGAATTTTTGCAGTCTGCCAACTCATTAGACTCGTAAAATATATATTTCCAGTTAACTCTTTCTTCCCATCACGCCTCCAACATTTGCCACCTATCTGAGGAAAACAGTGGCTGATGGTTCTAAGTGTGCAGCTTGAATCTTCCAGGATTTGTTTCTTTGCCTTTCAGGCCCTGCACCTTTGAGACTTACTACTTTGTAGCTTTGGGAAGTCCCAGTGCTCAGTGGATTTAACAGGTCACTTAGGATTCATCGGTCTATACTAGGGTAATTATGTTTATAGGCCTAGCCAAGCATCCCAGTTATATCCAAGTTTGTCTGCCTTGGTGGTTATTTTAAGGGATATATGAAAGTTAGGGAAAGATTTATAGGCTGCGTCTGTCTATTAGATACATAGGTGGTAGACCCAGAGTGTAATTCTGCTTTCCCATCCACTGGTCCAAGTTTCTCTTGAAAAGGGTTAAGGAGAGATTTGCCTCTAATGAAAAGCCAATTCTAGAGAAGGGGGATTCTGAGACACATACCTCTCCCTTCATGTCCTGTTTATGTAAGCAAAGTTTAAATCCCTAGATCAAGTAATTACTGCTGTTATTGTATTCCTACTGTGGATATGTAAAAGGTGTCTCAGAAGGGGATCCAAAGATGTCTTTTATACTAGGCATAGCTCACCTCTCAACAGTTTGAAGGAACCTGTGTGGACATTACAGTTGTTGCATGTTCCTGGTCAGGAAAATACCAAAGGGACATTATACTCAATGTTGGGCCTGATGAAGGTCAAATACAGTGGTACAGTGACTTTCTTGGACCTAGATGCCAAGCTCTTGCTTATAAGTTGAGCAACATAAAATGATTTCCCGACTACCTTAGACACATGTTGGTTAAAAGTCAAGTCAGCATCTACACATGTACCCAAATCCCTGACTACTAGTTCTACTCTTAAGGCTTTGTTAGTGATGAGGTAATTTCCTAAGGTAGCTGACTTCTCAAAGGGGTCTATTATACATTTCATGGCATTGAGTTTCAAACCATAACTTTGGCACCAGTAATTTGTGTTGGTCCTTCCTGCAGGATGTTGGTGTCTGGGGAGAATTCTGTGACTCCACCTAGTTTGCAATCATCCGGAAACTTGATCAGCCTGAGGCCCTTGACATTGGCCTTACCTTCTGAGAAAGCAGATGCCAAAAAGGAACAGACCCAGCTAAGAGTCCTGAGGGACTCCGCTAATGCCTGGCCTCATTGTGTAGGTGATCTCTCCTATTCTAACTTCTTGGGTCCTATCTAAGAACCAGCTGGTTATCCAGCATGTAACAGGGGTTTATGCTTATATCCATGAGTTTGCTTACAATGCCGGAGAGGGATGTTATATCAAATGCCTTAGCCAGGTCACGATAGGAAGTATGCACTGTTTTGCCCTCATTCATTGCCTTCTCAAGGAAGTCCACCAAGTTTAGTAGGCATGATCTAACCTTGCTAAAACCAAACTGGGTTGGATCCAGTGTTTGTGAAGATTTTCTATGTCCTTATTAATGACTTCCATGATTCTTTCCATGGCTTTGCATATCAAACTAGTCAGACTTGTGGGTCTGTAGTTACTGGCATCTGCTGATGGCCCTCCAGTGTGCAAAGGAATGACCATTGCAGTTCTCCATTCATGTGGTACAAAGTCTGTCTCAAGGGTATGGTTAAACAGTGACTCCAGTGGTCCTGATAGGTCACATTTTAGGGTATTAAGGAGGTATTCTGGCATGTTATTGGGGCCCGTTGATGCAGTGTATGTTTTTGGCCTTAGAGAGTGCGTCTAGAAGAGAGTTGATGTAAACTTGGAGCTGAATTCATTAGCCAGCATATTTGCTGTGTCTTACGGCTCTGTGTAGATGGCTTCATTTACAATCAGTTCTGCACACTGCTGTGTGCTGCCTGTCAGTTTTCAGACATAGCTAAAGGAAGCCTTGTGGTTGTCCTTTGCCTGGGAGACTATTTTACTTCAAATTTAGCTTTTGTAGACTTAATTTGCCTTCTTAGTTCTTTCCTTAGATTGTTGAGAGTGTTTTTATTATGTTGGGTGTGGCACTTCCTAATCTTGGCTTTGACTTTTTTCTTCTGTTGTACAACCTGTTTATATTTGGATTCCTTTTTGAGTTAGTTCTGGGCTTATTTCTGGCAGGCACAGCTGTCTCTGTGGCATTTATGACATGATTGTACATGGTTTCTGTGAACAGTTCCGTATAGTCAAATGTGTTTTCAGGGTTTATTGGGGGGGGGGGGGGGGGGCTTGAAATTTTGACAGATTATCAGACAGTAGTAGGAAGTTTGCCTCAGAATAGTTACTAAATGTTACTGGGTAGGGCCAATTCACAGAAGTGATCTTTAAGGACACATCTTTGTGGTCTGACCTAACCAGAGATGACATTACATTAGGGGGATACAGCATTCTTTCATGTTGGTGAGAACCAGGTCATGTATGTTTGCACCTCTAGTGGACATATGACAGTCTGGTCCAAGGTATTTTTGTTAACAAAATCCAGGAATCTCTGGGCCTGTAAGTTTGGTGCTGTATAAGTACCCAGTGTATTGTGGGGTAGTTGAAGTCTCCCATGAATATGATACTGGGTTGAATGGTGAGGGCCTCTAGCAAGTCCAAGTAAGAGTTATGGATTTCTTAGGTCATAGAGACTGACTTGTAGCTTTCAGGGATACGAGATGGGACTTTGTCTGTGGAAATCTGGATATGGAGAAGCTCAAGCACATCATCCTGTTTGACTAGCTTTGAAGTGAGTTTATTGTTGATATGGAGTGAGACACCTCCACCATTAGTCCCTGCCTGTGTAGTAGCTGGCCTGAATATGTGGAAGGCTTTGTAGCCCTGCACTGCCAGGGTTCTTGCCAAGGCTTTAAACCATGTCTCAGTAATTGCACAGTTGTTAACATTCCCTATGGTGAGGAGAGCCTGGAGGGAGTGGAGCTTCTTCTTTAGGTTCCTGGTACTGAGAAATAACACTTTTAGATTCCCTTGACTTGGTTTTGCTATATCTGAAGGTCTGTCTGTTTGGCATTGCCTAAAGATCAATCTGTTAATGAAGCCTTTGTCCCTGATTCCTTCTTTACAATTCCACTACATAAGGGGAAACACCACCGACCCTTCTAACTACAGGCCCATTGCCATTCTGTCCCCCATCTCCAAAATGCTTGAGAAATGCGTACATTCCCAGCTAATCAAACACTTGCTGGACAATAACCTACTAACCTCTACCCAACAAGGTTTTAGGCCTCACCACAGAACATACACAGCATTACTCTCCTTCACCCATACTGTAGCCGAGGCCTGCGATAACTTGCTCATCTGCTGCTTATTCCTACATCTCTCAAAGGCTTTTGATACAATTTCCCATTCTAAACTTGTCAGAACTTAACCTCTCCAGCTCCTCAGTAAATTGGTTCTCCAGTTACGTCTCTAATAGGCAACAATCTGTTTGCTGGCAAACTGTCTTCTCCCCCTTTCTTCCAGTTAACACAGGAGTCCCTCAAGGATCTGTCCTGAGCCCCCTCTTATTCAATATTTTTATGAATGAACTACACTCTGCCTGTAAGGGCTGTACTCTATTACAATATGCGGACGATTCCACACTTATCTCCACCACCCAAAGTGTTCCCAATCTATTAGCACTCACCCAAAATACCTTCTCATCCATTGAAACATGGCTGTCCAATAACCAGCTAATGTTAAACCGTAAAAAACTAAACTCCTCCTCTTATTTCCTAGAACTCTGGCACAACATAAATCCCCCTTTGTCATCGCCTCACTCAACAACACCATTATTCAGTCTGAGCCGCATACTAAACTACTAGGCACCATCATAGACGATGAACTGAAATTTGACTTACACATCCAACAGCGCATAAAGAAAACTCACCAAAAACTTGGACTACTGTACAGAAATGCCTTACACAATCCACCATACTCTTCCTTGCCCAGTCACTCGTCTTACCAAGTCAACTTTATGCTGCCCCTCTTCTTATTAATATCCAATTTACTCTACTGTCCAAACTGACCCAGACATATAATAAAATTGCCAGATTCGCTGCTAATCTCCCCCATAACACCCATCACTGCCTTGCCCTAAATAAGCTCCAGTGCCCAGAATTCTCTCAATAACTAGTACTTCCTCAATTGCACATCACTCAATCTGTTCTCTATAATCCCTCATCCTGCCCCTCTCTCTCCAACCTAGTATCTTACTGCACCCCCCTCCGGCACCTCTACACAACTGACAAATATCTTCTTGAAGTCTATAAACCCAAAAAGAACATAGGAAAGTCTCTTTATAAGTACGCAATAGCACATATCTGGAATACACTCCCCCTTAATATAAGAAGCATCTCCCAATATCACCACTTTTAAAAGAGAGTTAAAAGCCTATTTCCTTAATACCAAGACCTGTTCATGTCAAGTCTCTAAATTACTTAACTCAGTATATTTCTATAGCTGTCTGATAGAACGTATTCCTCTGTATTCTTGTTTCTTTTGTTTATACACAGATGATGCCTCTTTCACATTCTGTATTTTCATATTGGACATGTTCTGTGTTTTTTTTTTTTTTTTTTTTGAGTTGTAGTATTGTTTGACAGACATGTATTTTTCTTATGTTACATGAATGTATCTTGATGTGACTATACCAAATAGTTGTTTATATTTCCAAGCAGTGTTTTTATTTATGTATTTGGAGCTTTTCTCCTCTGGTCTTAACTGAAAATGGGCCATTAGCTCAGTTGGACCAACCCGGTTAACAAATGTCAAATAAATAAATAAATAAATAAATAAATAAATAAATGAAAGCTGCAGTAGGGAAAGAAAATATTTTAGCCAATATTTGAAAGCGTAGAAGGAGCAAGTGCAGACCATCCTTGGCAAAACAATGTGGTCTGTTTACCATATCTTCCCATGCTGACAAATTTTGTGCCCTCTTGGAAGGACACCAGCAACAAAGCTATTTATTGAAGTCAGGCATGTTTTATTCGTACTGTGGCTTCACCCATGGTGAAGGTAGAATGCTGCTTATTACTAGGCACTTACCAGCCTGGGATGTACAGTCTGAGAGTCCCTTAATTTCTCTCCATGTATTCCAGGGAGGTGCGTCTCAGAACATTTACACCCCCATTAACTATGACTGAGTCATACTGGTACTTGTGATCTAATTACTTGAGTGCATGGGTGTTTTGATGAATCCTGGCTCCTGATAGATGACTGGTCTTGATTTTCTCCATACTCAGCCTGGTGAGTATGACATCTGTATGTCTGACAGTAGTGCAGAAGTCTCCTATGACTAAAATACTGGGGAGTGTGTTGGCTTGCTTTATGGGTTTGTAGTTGAGGATGCAAAGGGTGGGGCTGTATGTGTCAAGTTGGGTATTGTTTTGGTGGAGTGCTTTTGGGGTAGCCGAGGATTCTTGTTTGGGGGTTTAGGAAGGTTGCTTTTAAATGCCTCAGCATACATTGGTCTATGTGTTGGGTTAGCACTATGTGTGGTGGGTGTAATGCATACGTTACTGACAACTTGTCTGTTATTTTGAGTGGTTTTGTGTAAGAGTCTTGTATCCTGTGGCTCTGTGTAATTATATCTCTCACATACAGTGTCCATTTCACTAAAGATTAGTTGTTTGTCGACAAAAATGAGACAATTCCTACATTGTCTTAGGATGCCAATATCTACCAAGCTACCAGCAGAGAAATTGAGAAAGTGTCCATCCATGGTGTAAGAGCTTTTTTTAGGTGAACTACAAAGGCGTGGTACAGCAGGTGAACTTTGTGCTGCAAGGTAAAAACTACAGCTAGGTTATGTATGACTGAATTCTTGTGGCAGTGCTCCTCAGGGACAAAACAAGTTGTTCTTTGTGCAACTGAGTACTGGGTAAAGTTACAGGGGAAGTTTTATAGGTGAAATGTAGTTTCTAAGTGCTGCATCTCTACAGGGAGCTGCTAAACACTACTGCAGAATGAACAGTGAAATTTATAGACTCAAAGAAAAGTGACTAAACCAACTAAAAAAGCCCTCTGGCCAATGAAAAGATCTCATTTTAAGCCTCCCTGTGTGCTTCTCAACTCGGACAGTCCAGGCTACCTTTTTACTTCCACTAGAATTGCAGTCCCTGTCTTCTTAATGTAAAAACACACTTTAGTTAGCCAGAAGTGAAAAGGGACTAGAAAAACAAAATCAAATAACTAGCTACAGCAGTTAATGACAAGGATATTTTAAAGCAGACACAATGCCTTCCATGGTTATGGAACAGGTTTTCCCTTGCAGTGAGCATGTGTAATTTATTAACTTGCTTCAAAATACTGTTTATATGGGAAGTAAAAATAACAACATGGAGTCAAGAAGGCTAGTTAAGCTTGACAGCTGAACCAGTGAACATATGATTCTATAACCACTTTAATTTCCTGATTATGCAATGCATCTTGGAGCGCCAGTGGTTACTTGTTACTGTGAAATAACTACAGTTCTGTATGAAATAATGAATTTGCACTATTACAGTGTGTCTGTGTGTTATAGTTGATAAATGTACAAACTGATGATTTTGTATGTAAAACATGTGACAGTACCATGAAGGCACACCCAGGGCATTAATGTCCATTATATGCATTCTATTTTCAAAGCTAGGATGTAGAATGGGGTCATGAGTGTATCAGGATGCTACATATAAATGGAGCTATAGTTAGCAAAACATCCCTTTGTACCTGCCTCCCCACAGTTGGCAATAAAATGACTTTTGTTGAATAGAATCTATTATTAATGTGAAGATAAACATCCATCAGCTGCACCACAGTTCACATGGCAGATGAGCTGCCACCATAAGCAACATACATGACTTTCATTCCCATGATATGCACACATGTTGGCCTGTATGCATGTGTGGTGTGCAGATGTGTTCTGTAGGTACTCCATTGGGTCATATTTGTATAATGGACATGGATATGTGTAATATCAGTGGGAATAGAATGAACACAGTGTGTGGTATTAACTCTTTAAGATGGCGTTACATAGGTATGGATATATTTTGTGGTCCATACACTGGTATGCAGTCAGGACCATAAATCGTTGTACCTTGGCCTTCATGTAATGGTTAGTAGTATGAAGTATACAAAATTGGTGTACTGTGTGCACATCTGATGATACTGTGTGCCTCTGTCTTGTGTAACATTAGTAATGTGCTGTTGGCTGCTCGACACATATTCATTTACAGCAGTAATGCAAATATGGACACATTCAGTGATAACAACTATGGTATTTATAATGTAATAGAAAACAGGCTCTAGATTAGAAAGTACAGCATAGATGGATGCCGTTTTGTAACCTTCTGTGGATAGAGATGCTCAGAATGTGACTGGGAAATATTCTGTGCATTTAGACACATCACTTGATTATGTTTTGATGTATACTTGAGCTTGCATAGGTTATTTGACACTTTTGATACCAGTTTCCTGATTCTACATGAGCAGTAAAGCAACTCGCATACCTATGCACATGCATATATTATATTTGTATCCATTTTATCTTTAGTATAACCATGCTCCAGAGTCACTCACTTTTTGGCCTTAATTGGGTACACAGCTTCTTGCCAACCCAGCATTATCAGATGGTCTTCCTGGCATTTACGTAAGTCAGCCCAAAGTGACTTTGAAATTGGGCAAATTGCACTTTCATTGACCGAGATTGCTGCAAGGGGAGAGATGCTGTTCCTCTACCAAGATGCTGTGACTTTGGAGATGGTAACACCAATGCTTACGAGGAGTGAGATGCTTAATTGTCCCTGAAATCATGATGTGAAAATACCATTCATCATTCAGTTGGCATTTAACTACTTGGTAGTTGCTGAATTACCATAGAGACATGCTCGAGACGCCACCAGCATTGTCTCTTTCCACAATGTCCACTAGGCTGCGTGTATGTCTGTTATCCTTCTTCAGGGTATATGGGAATCATATTGTGTATCATCCTGTACTCAAGGGCAGTGCAATTGGCATCATTGAAGATTTACTACAGTGAACTGCTGGAAACATCCGGACTTTGAAAGTATTGTTCTAGGAGTGCAAGACCTATTCCACAGTGTTCCTTGTCTGAGCACGGGCCTGTTTTTATGCCTTCTCCTGTGCTGTACATAGATTCCTAATGGTTGTTATCTGCTTTGATGAAAAGGATATCCTGGATCTCTCAACATTAATTTTTGTTGTAATATATTTTTTATACCACAGATATGCCAGTAGTTTGCATTTTGAGCAGATCCACACTTGTGATCACATGAGCACCAGTTACTGACTGATATTTAAAGTATGCTTAACCTGTTTAACTGATGTACTTCTGCTGACATGGATTTTTATTGGTGCTTTTTCATACTTGTGTGTAAAATGGCTAACCTCAAATGCAGTATAGAAATTCTCTCTTCTGCAGAAGGCCTCCATAGTGGAATAATGCTCCTATATGGTTTCAGGACAGTGGATATTTGATGTCCTTCTATTTATATGCTGCAGTATTCATCACATAAAGGAGCCTTCCTTCAGCTGACTTGTACATCCAGCCAGTATCCAAAACTCTACATGCTACTGTGAGGTATGTGCTACATTGCATACCATCATGCTTATGCCGGGAATAAAGAGATGTCGGGTATAAAGCAGACATCAGCATGCACCTACCTCAGAACTTGAGGTCCTAATGGAGAGATGAAAAGTCAGCAAGCAAAGGAGAGTAGTATTGCTGAAATTGAATTCATCCTCAAGTCTTGTTGAGTACCTTCGCGACGTGGACCCTGTTTTTCACAAAATCTCACCAAGGTGACTGATATATAGACTGTATTTATATAGCGTATATCATGGACAGAAGTAAGTCAAAAACAAAAAAAGATAGCTGGGTACACAATACCCAGGATAAAAAAGTGCCCAATCCTGGTAGGCGCACTGGTGCCAGGACTGGAAAAAATGACAGTGTAGAATCCTCAAAATACGGAAACATTCCTACAATGGGACCAGGCCAGGCCCATATGGAGGATGGCCCCCCCTGTTGTAGAAGGAAGTAGCAGTCCACAAAAATCACAAAACTTGATTGGCCAAAGAAGAGCCATAAAGACGATACAGTGGACTACTGAGGATAAGAAAGAAATTATGTATTGTTACTAGTATGCAAAAAACAGAATTTCCAGACACAAGATGTACAAAACGATTGAGACAAATTAGAGGAAAGAAAAAATACTTCCGCAGGAAAAACTGTCTGAAGCTTCAATTAAAATTTGCATTCATTAATACAACAAATTTTTGAAAAACAGTGTATAGATCAAGAAACTTTGATCTGTTTGGAAAAAGAAGCATCTGAGGAAGTGCGAAAATATAAACAAAACCTAGAGATATTTGAAAAATATAAAAAAGAAATATGGACATAGGAAAGAGAGAGATTTGATATGGTGCAATATTTATGCAAAGGAGAAAACCAAGTTAACTAATATAGAGAAGGCAGCCTCAAATATATTCATAGAGAAATACAGGCAAAGGCATCCAGATATGGAAAATTTCAAAATAAAAAAATTAATAGCACAAAGATGTAATGTGGAAAAGAAGATTAGTAAAGCAGAATTTAAAGAAATAGAAGTTGAAGTTATGGAGTGCCTGTGAACTGAAGGATTTAATGTAGAAGGTCTAACACAGACTACATCACAGCATGATAGAGTGAGTCCCCAAAGTAAGGAAAAGCAAGAAGATCAGGAGACGTGTGAAGAAGGAATATGGACGTGGGAAAGGAAAAGAGATTTAATATGGTATAATATTTATGCAAAGAGAAAGCAAAACTAACCAATACAAAAAGAGCAGCACCAAAGATATTTGAAGAGAAATATAGTCAAAGGAATATGGATATGGAAAACTTTACAATACAAAGAATAAGAAGAATAGGAAAAGTAGAAAAATAGATTAGTAATGGAGAAGTCAAAGAAATAGAAATTGAGGTTATGGAGCAGCTGCAAAGACAAGGATTCAGTATAGAAAATCTAATGCAGAAAGCACCACAGCAGGATAGAGCAATGGATATCCAAATTAAGGAGAAACCAGTGGAACAGGAAGCAATTGGTCAGGTGCCATATCAAGATATTTTGGAGCTTTCCACAGGAAACCAGTATAAACGTTCACTTGAAGCTAGACAAGAAGGAAAGGGAAACTGTGGAAACTCTGATGCAGTCAATGTTGGGGAATCGTAGGACAATGAGTTCCATATGACAGAGCAACAGATGACACAGGATGAAAATGAAGAGAATGTGCCACAGGAAGATGCTATAGAACTTTCTATAGAATGCCTGCAGGAAACAGAGAACAAGGGATGAGCTCTCAGTTTGGAAGAAAATGAGCTAAGAGAAGAGTTGCTTGTTTTATTGAACATGGATAGATATATTAAGATCAAGGAGAGAAATAGACTGTAGAAGGTCAATAAAACCCAAAAAGTAATAAGTCTGATAAAACAAATTAATGCAGTAATTAGGACTGTCCATAGAGATCCATGTTATATAACAGAAGTAAACAGGATATATTACGGTGCAGCTTAATTAATAACTGATAAAGTCCTACCACAAGATCACAGGGTAGTGAGGGAAAGGAAGGGGAGAAATTGAATACCATCATGGAAGTATCGGATAGAAAACTGTAAATCAAGACAAGAAGTATCACTGTTAGAAGATTATAGAAGAGGGACTAGATCAACAAAAATACTAAGAAAGATAGATATGATTAAAGCAATGCACAGTATTAGAACAGAGCAGGATCTATCATGCACTATCGCAAATAAACTAAAAATGTCAGCACAGGCGGAAAAACTTAGAAGATACACAGATAAATATAAGGGAAAAGTACAAAATAAGCATTTATTGATGACCCTAAAAAATAGAGAATTGGGGAAATAAGGTAAAAGGAATTGAAAGACCGCCAAAAAAAGAGAAAGTAGATGCATTTTGGAGAAGTATCTATGAAGATCCCGTGGAACATAACAAAGATGCTAATTGGATAGAAGAAGTAAAAGAAAGAATAAGAAGTTTAAAGGTACAGGATATGAAATGGGATGAAATAATCACCAGAGATATTGAAACAAAGTTAAGAAAATCCTCTGGAAAACCCCAGGCTCAGATGCAGTACCTAACTTTTGGTTAAAAGTATTAATATCTTTGGACGAGGATTTAGCCATGAGTAAGAACTATTTATATGCGCACCCCGAACAGACACCAAACTGGCTAACAACAGGCAAAACAATGCTCTTACTTAAGAATGAACCTGCAAGCTACCTTAAAAATTATAGACCAATAACTTGCCTTCCAACAATGTATAAACTATACACGGGAATTGACGCTGATAGAGTTTATAGTCATTTAGAAGAAAACTCAATTATGGCAGTAGAACAAAAGGGCAATAAAAGAAAGTCATATGAAGCAAAGGATCATTTGTTGTTAAATAAGGGAAGAATCTAAGTATGACATGGATTGACTACAAAAAGCATTTGATAGTATCCACATTCATGGATAAAAGAGTGCTTAAAATGTATAAGATACACCCTACACTGGTTGACTACATTACAGTAACCATGAAACAATGGCAGACCACTTTGCAATTAAGCCATGATAAAGGACAGATTATTATCCCAGGGATAAAAATTCAAAGGGGATATTCCAGGGTGACTCTCTGTCACCATTGCTATTCTGCCTTGCCATTAATTCATTTAAGCTGTTTACTTAACAGCTTAGGCCATGGCTACAATTTGGCTCTTAGAAAACAACAGTCTAATAACTTCTCATCTTCTCTTTGTCAGTGATTTGAAACTGTTAGCTCATCAGATGAGTAACTGAAAGCACAGCTGCAGATTGTCAAACTTTTTCAGATATTGGAATGTCATTTGGTTTTGATAAATGTGCAAAAGCAACCTTTAAAAAAAGAAAACTGCAATACCAGGAAAACATCAGTTTGGGGCAAGAATGTGATATAAAAGAACTTGAGCAAGAGGGAGTGTATAAATACTTGGGAATTGATGAAGGATCAAAATAAAACATGAACAAATGCGAATAAAACTCAGTAAGGAATGCTTTAGAAGACTAATCCTGAGAACAGCATTGACAACTAGGAACACGATCCAAGCTATAAATCAATTTGCTGTTCCTGTCCTAACATACAGTTTTGGAGTGATTGACTGGCCCCAAAAAGTGTTGGATAGATTGGATATTAAAACAAGAAGGATGCTTCACGCTCACCAAATGATTTATAAGAATCAGTCTATACCAAGATTATATGTTCCAAAGGAGATTGATTGAAATTCATTACATGTATAGATCTGCAGTCATGAGACTCAACACATTTCTACTGACCTCACAAGATCCAAATGTAGTGAAAGTTTTGAAACATGAGGAGAATAAATCTAAAATGACTTCTTTGCTTAATCTAGCAGAAGCATATCAACGTCAAGCAGGAATGGAAATCAAACCAGAAGTAAATAAAAACCAGGCAGCAACTGAATGTGCCAAAAAACAAAAGAAAGAATATAAGGTGAAGGACCAGATGAGAAGGCAAGAAATGTGGAAAAAACATAAATATAGTTGCAAGTATAGAAAACTTCTGGAAGAGCCTCATGTTGATCAAAAACAAATGCAGGAATGGTTAAGGAGCGGTGAATTCAAACCAAGAAATAGCTATGCCCTTTCTTCCGGTCATTTCTTCCAAGGCCGATGTAGGCCCGGAGGCCATGCTGAAGGTGGTGGATATACCTTCGGCGGGTACCACATCTGTGAGGGAAGTGCAGGCACCCGATCTGGATGAAAAGGGGGAACCCATGCTCGTTATCTCTGAAGGCCCTTGTGGCATCACACAAATCACTGTGCATGAAGATGTGCTTACAGACATTGTCAAATGTAGGCCGACGTCAGGCCCTTCCTCCATTCACCACATGGAAGCCCCTAAAAAAAGGCCAAAACAAAACAACATGTTTCTCCTGCTCCACCACAGCAGTTCCCTGATTGGCAAGCTTTTTCACAAAGCCTCTTTAATGCCTTTATGGCCCTTTGCCAATCTTCTCTTTCTGTTCCTCTGCAGGCCTTTTCCCCTTCTACTACATTTAAACTAACAGCTGTTAGCACCTCTTCAGAAGAGGAGGATTCTTCTGGAGAGGAGTCTTTGGTCTACTCCACTCAGATGGCTTCCCCCCTGGGGTATGCCTTCCCAGTAGAGGAATTTAATTGTACAGATTCGCATAGGGAGGATATTTCTTTTTGAGAGACCATTTGAAAACGAAAGATTTTTTTCAAGTGGGACTGTTCCTAAGTTTCAGACATACAGAAGAGGTACTATGACCTTTTGCAGATGGATTCCCCATCGCCTTTTGCAATCCCTGCAGTCCTGCCTGCCTTTCTGGATGCCTTCTCGGCTGCTTCCCAGTGTCCAGGTTCCCAGCCTCCTGCCCCTAATCATTAAGGCAGGTTCTGTAAGGTTCCTGAGTACTCCTTCTGCTGACCCAGCTACCATATCTGTTTCTATGGAGAAGGCTTTCAGATTGCTCCCATCCACTTCCTTGTCTCTAAGGAAAGTAAGGTCATGGAACGTTAGGGGGAAAAAAGTTTACACCTCTGCCACTTTGGCCTTCCGGGCAATTAAGTATCAGACCCACCACCGATGGTACATCCACCACCTTTAACATGGCCTCCGGGCCTACATCAGCCTCAGAAGAAATGACTGGAGGAAAGGGCATAGCTGAAACTTCAGGCTGCGATTTCTTGGCTCTTCTTGCTGATGCAGGGAAACTTTTGGCAGACATCCCAGATTCTACAGCTCAATCTCAGTTTTCAGGTATCCTCAATTCATCTGCACCAGTGACTAGACACTCCAAGTTCAGTTTATGATGCTGCTGATGCTTCTGCATAGGCGGTTGCCACTGAGTCAGTCCTAAGAAGATACTGTTGACTGAGGCTACAACCTTTGCCTGAGGATTTCAAGGCCAAATTGATGGATGGCACCCCTAGATAACAAAGCCTTATTTGGTAGTTTGGCAGCAGAACTCTTCAAAACTGTACAGGAGAAAGGGAAGGAGCTACAGGACTGGACCTTAAACATATTCTTGTATCTCTAGTACCATGGTTCCAAAGGAATTACCCAGTTAAAACTGCTTTTGTTAGAAAACCGTCCCTGTCCTCCTCTTCTTCTAAAGGTAAGAGGGGATCTAGAAAGCCAGCTTCTTCCAAATCTTCTCCTGCCCTTCTGCTGCACAACAGTTCTTTCAGTCCCAACCTAAGGCAGGTGGCCTGTGACTACCAGCCTCCAGGGCCATCCACTCCCATGTCTCTTCATCTCAATCTATATCTTGCTGCTTGGAAACTGATCACCCAGGACTCTTGGGTCCTCTCCATCATCAAGACAAGGTACTTCATGGTCTGGGAAAAAATATAATTTGTTCAGAGGCATCTCACCCCCGCCCAAAGATCAGTTGAGCTTCTTTCCTCAGGTCATCTCAGACCTGCTCTCTCAGGGGACTATCCAAGAGGTTTGCACTACCCAGCAAAAGAAAGGATTTTACTCCAGGATGTTCTTGGCCCTAGGAACAATCATAGGATCATAAGAAGTTACTAGGCTATTGGCCCTGAGGCCCTTATAAGCCTAGTTAAGAGTTTAGCCCATGCATAGACAAATCAGCACCCAATGCCCCTGTCCAGAAGGGACACGGGTGGAATCCCAGGGATGTATTTTCTGTTTCCCATCCAGTTATCCAGATTGCACTTAAAAAGGGGTAAAGAGGTACGCTACTTGATGTGGAGAGGGAGTCTGTTCCATAGATGGGGGAGTCTCTGGGACACAAATCTGTCCCTTCAGCAAGTCCTATTGATGTCACAGACCAGGTTGAGGCCGCGTGTGCAGGTTATGTGAGTGGAGTTTGACTTGCTAATATGCAGCAGTCCCATCAAGGTGGGGACTGAGATTGCCTTCTATGCCAGAAAGAGGAGTCTGTATGAAACAGAGTAGAGAGATCATACTTTTAGCCTATCTGTGTATGGTAGATTTTTGACACCCTGGATTCTCCTGGTGAAGAACCTCTGTGGTCTCTCCAGCTGCTGTATGTGCTTTGCGAGCTACATGCAAAATGGGGTGCTGTACTCAATAATGGGCCTTATAAGGGAAGAATACAAGGATGTAATGACCTCCTTGTCCCTGGATGAGATACCCTTATGAGGTCTGAATGAGATACCCTTATGAGGTGGGCCATGTAGAAAGCTTTCCTTACAATGGAAGCAACATGATGGTCAAAAGTCAGACTGCTATCAATCTGGGTGCCCAAATCCCTCAAGACTGACTGCAAGCTTAGAATGTTGTTATTAATGTGATACTTTGTGGGGACATCTCTCCCCAAAGGGGATGATGATGCATTTTTTTGTATTCAGCTTGAGGCCATGTTTCTAGCACCAGTCATTTGTTTGGGTGAGACCCTCTTGGAGAATGTCCATGTCACTAGGGGAATTAATGACAGCTCCCAACTTGCAGTCATCTGCAAATTTGGTCAGTCATAGCCCACTGGTTTTGGCCTGTACCTCAGAAAAGTATATCCCAAATAACAGAAGCCCCAAGACCGGGTACGCCACTCTATGCGGGTCTACTGCTTGAGGTGGCTTCACCCGTTTTGACTAGGAGGGTTCTATCAGTGAGCCAGCTGCCTACCCATCTAGTAACTTACGGATTGATGCCTAGTTGAGAGAGTTTATCTTTTATGCCTGAGTGGGGAATAGTGTTAAAGGCTTTGGCCAGGTCATGGTAGTCGGTGTGCACTATCTTCCCCTCATCCATGGCTTTGATGACTGTCTCAAAAAAGTCGACCAAATTTAACAGACATGACCTCTTTGACAAAGTTAAACTGTGTGGGATCAAGTGTTTGGAGGTTGACAATGTCCTTGTTAATGAGATCCCTGATAATCCCTTCCATGGCCTTGCAGATCAGGCTAGTTAGGCTGATGGTTCTATAATTTCCCGGATCAGTGGACGCTCCACCTTTGTGTAAAGGGATGACAGTGGCTGTCCTCCACTCAGGTGAGACAAAACTGGTACTCAGGCTTTGATTGAATAGGGTGCCTAATGGTACTGCAAGTTCCTGCCTGAGTTCATGTTGGATGCAGCGTGGGATGTTATCGGGTCCCATGGAGGAAGTATTTTTTCACTTTGAGAGAGCAGTGATGACCTGATCCCTAAATATAAGGGGAAGGGGGCAGGTACTGGGAATGTCCTGATTTACTGATGGGGGGACAGAGGGGTGAAATTTTCACTGAATCTGTCAGCAAGCAAGTTTGCTATATCTACGGCATTTGTATATGTGGTGTCCTTGACCACCAGCTCTGAACAGATCTGAGTGCTACCTTTGAGATTACGGACATATGTGAAAAAGGCCTTATGATTGTCTCTAGTAGATGTGGCCAGTTTGGACTGTAAGTTTGCTTTGGAGGATTTCACTAGTGCTCTTATTTGCTTGTTTAGACTAAGGAGAGATTGCTTCCAGTTGGGCACCTGCTCCTTCTTGGTCCTGGACAGCAATTTTTTTTTTGTTATAGGGTTTATTTATTGCAGATGTCCACCAGAGAGGTTTACTCTTCCTTGCGGAGAATGATTTAGTCCTCTCAGGTATCCCTGATTCCATGCATCTATATAAATGTTTGTATAGTAATTTGGTATAGTTTTGGATACTGGTGCCAGATGTTCTTCGTGTTTCACTGTTGCAGTCATAACTGTAGGGTGTTCCTGCCGGCAGGCAGCCCGAGGTCGGCCAGAATCCCAAAGTCTGGGTCCGGCGTCGGCTGTATAAGCTAGTATCCTGACGTCAGTATGCCTTGGTACATAGCCCTCAGCCGACGCCATCTTCTCCAGTCTTTCTTGCCGTGCGGTGGAAAGCAGCTCGCAAAACGTTGGTTGGCGATTTTCGAACAGCTTTTTTGATTGTTGTCGGTCCGAAGTTGTTACTTCTCTTCTCAAAGCTAAGTACCCGCTAGAATCTTTTTCTTGTTCCTCCGATGTCAGAAAAAGTCAATAATTGTATAGCGTGTGGGAAACAAATACCTCATAAAGACTTCCACTCTTACTGTCTACCTTGCTTAGGCCCTGACCACGACGTTTCTTGTTGTCTGTTTTGTGCCAGGTTCAACTCTCGTACTATCAAACGTAGGTACGATTGGGCTTTAAATTATTTTGGCAGACGTTTCAATTACAGAATGTCGTCGGACACTACCGGAGTTCAAAAGAAGCGCAAAGACAAAGACAGGCCTCCGAGGTCCAAACAGGACTCGTTGCAGCTGGAGCCAGCGTCCGGTTCGGCTGTCGTCAGTGAGGTGCTTTTGCAGCCCCTGTCGTCTGCCACTTCTGAACCGATGGCCGATACGGACTCCCATGGGGAGCCATCAAGGCCCACGATTTTATCTGCTGCAGGACCTTCGGACGTCGCTCCTTCAGATGGGTCCGGAACCGCTGTGCAGGTACCGGCTTCTGAGGGGGTTTTCAGGCCTACTCACATCACCATTTCAAAGGCAAAGGCAAAGACAAAGACTCCTACTAAGTCTAAAGTTTCAGCTCAAGTTGCTTCTGAATCCACTCCCAAGACACAAAAACAATTATTGAGGATGGCTGAAGATTTGCTTACAATGATTAGGGTTCTCACCCTCCTCCTGAGAAAAGGCCTCGACAGGAAGTTACTCTGGATTCTTCTGACCAGGCTTCTGTATCTTCTGTTTCTTCCTCTGATCAGGACTATTCCTTTCCCCCTTATGAGGATTCGGATGCTGAGGATTCTTTGCCCTCGGCCTCCGCCTGAGGATTTTTCTTTTGGGGAAACCCTGCATGAGATGAGGGAACATTTTCATTGGGAAGGACAGGAATATTCTGCTTCTAAAAAGAGGCTTAGAGAATTTCTTCTTCTTCCTCAGCATAGGCCTTTAGCTATCCCTCCTGTCTTGGACATTGTAGATGATGCTTTTTCTGAGGCTAATTTGAACCCTGATTCCATGCCTCCTGCTCCTTCTAAGCCTGATAGATTTTATAGGGTTCCTGACTCTCATTTATTTTTATTTAAAAATCCTGCTGCAGATCCTGAAACTATTTCTCAGGGCTCTAAGGCTGCTAAGGTTGCTACTTCTAAAAATCCTATTCCCTCTGAGAAGGATTCTCGGGCTTTAGACAGGTGGGGAAAAAAGGTATATACTTCTGCTACCCTGTCTGTAAGGGCTTTAAATTGCCAATTTCATATGTTTAAATATCAGCAGTTTCTTTTGTCTGTTTTAAAGCAAAAGCTTGCTTCCCTCCCTGCTTGTGCAGTGGATAAGGAAATTCAGGATGTTTTGCATGCTACTGAACAGGTTAACAAGCATAGCTTACATTGTGGCTTTGATGCTTTGGATGCTTCCTGCAGGGCTGCAGCCACTGGTACTGTGATTAGGAGACATGCCTGGCTTCGTGAACAAAGTTTACCTGAACAGGTTAAGGCTAAGTTATTAGATGCCCCTGTTCAACAAGATGTCCTTTTTGGTTCTAAGGCTGAGGAAGTTATTAAAAAGATGGAAGAAAAGGCAAAGTCCATGCAGACTGTAAAAGATTTCTTGCAAGTTCAGCCTCCTAGGTTTTCCAGGAATTGGCCCTCTAAAAATTGGTCCTTTCCCACGTCGGACAGGCCTCAAAGAGGAAGATATAGACGCTCCAGAGGTCGTGGTCAAGGCCAGACCTCGTACAGATCTAGACAATGGTCTGCTTCTTCACCTAGAAGGGGAGAAGACAGATCCCAATCTCAAAGAAAAAGAAAACAAACTCAATGACTCTCTCGGTTGGGCTTCAGGACCTCTTTACCTGGACGCCCCTCTCGGAGGAAAACTGTCTCTTTTTTACAGGAATTGGACACATATTACCCAGGACAAATGGGTATTGGACGTGATTTTAAAAGGTTACAAGTTCCACTTTCACACTTTGCCAAGGATTCACGGTTGGCCAGATCTGCCAAAACGTCAATGGTCAGAGGCCTTAACTCAAGTGGATGCTCTTCTGGCCATGAGAGCCATAGAGCCTGTTCCACTCTCGGAAATGGGAAAAGGGTTTTATTCAAGGCTGTTTCTGGTTCCCAGAAAACAAAACTCATGGAGACCTATTCTGGACCTTTCTGTGTTAAACACCTTTTTGGAAATTCCAAAGTTCAAGATGCTTACTCTGCAACAGCTAATTCCAATGCTCTCTCAGGACGCCTGGATGGTGACATTGGACTTAAAGGAAACCTATTTGCATATCCCTATCAGACAAGAACGCAGGAAATTTCTCAGGTTCAAGGCAGGTTCGAGGCACTTTCAATTCTCTGTTTTGCCCTTTGGTTTATCTACTGCACCCAGAGTCTTCACCAAGTGCCTGGCACCAGTAGTAGCTTACTGCAGACTTCAGGGGATCCAGATTTACCCCTATTTGGACGACTGCCTTATTCAGGCAGACAGCAAAGATCTTCTGCTTCAACATCTGGACTTTGTTCAACGTCTTCTCCTACTACTGGGATTCTCAGTGAACATAAAAAAGTCACATTTGATCCCTTCTCAAAAAATGGTATTCTTGGGAGCCCTCTTAAATACAACCTTACAAAGGGCCTACCTCACTCCAGAAAACAAACTCAGCTGGCTTCTACTTTCAACACCTTGGCAACTCTAGATCAGCTCACTGCAAGGAAATTCCTGCAGGCTCTGGGCTACATGGCTTCCTGCATTCTGTTGATTCCAAACGCAAGGCTTCACATGAGAAAGCTTCAATGGTATCTGAAAAGTGTATGGTCACAGCATTACCACGATCTGGATGTTCTGATTCCTCTGATCCCCTGCCTCCAGAAGGAGTTCCTCTGGTGGTCCAGGGCATGCATTTTAAACGAAGGAAAACCTTTTCGTCTCCCTCAACCTACTCAAATCCTAACCACGGACGCCTCGGATTATGCTTGGGGAGCACACTTTCTAGACAACTGCCAGCAGGGAACCTGGACAAAGGACCATCTTCACTGGCATATCAATCTGAAGGAAATGTTGGCAGTTCAAAATGCCCTTTTAGCCTTCAAAAACCTTTTACAACCAGGGCCTCTGTTAATTCAAGACAGACAACACCACGGTCATGTGGTACATCAACAAGCAGGGGTTCTCATTCTTACCCCTTTGCAGACTAGTTATGGGTTTATGGGACACAGCTCTAAGTTTGAATCTGCATCTCCAGGCTCAATTCATTCCAGGGAAACAGAATCTCTTGGCAGACAGCCTAAGCAGAAACATTTCAGATCCTCACGAATGGATGCTAGACACCAACTTGTTCAACAGGATAACTGCAGTTTGGGGATGTCCCCAGATAGATCTGTTTGCATCCCATCTCAATCATCAGCTGCCTCGCTTTTGCACCAGGTCCTTCCACAAAACAGCTTGGAGAGTGGATGCCCTGTCCTTCAGCTGGAGAAGTCTTTCAGCATATGCCTTCCTCCTCTTCCTCTACTGCCTCGAGTACTACTGAAGATAAAGCAGGACAAGCCCAAGTTCCTCATTCTGATTGCTCCAAATTGGCCTCGTCAGTTTTGGTATCCAACCTTAAAGCTCCTGTTCTCGGGGCCTCCTTGGATTCTTCCACTGTACCCTTCGCTTCTGTCCCAGCATCAGGGTCAGTTACTACATTCCAACCTCAAGACCCTTTGCTTGGCAGCTTGGCTCTTCAAAGGAATTTGATTGCCTCTAGTCTTCCCAAACAAGTTTTGGATGTTCTTTTGGAAGCTAGACGGCCTAGCACTAGGGAATCTTATGCCTCTAAATGGAAGAGGTTTTCTATTTGGATGCAGGACCGAGGCTCTCATCCTCAGGTTCCTGATCTCTCCTCTATTTTGCTTTACCTTTCGGAACTTTTATCTAAGGGTCTTTCCTTTTCTTCCATTAAGATTCATGCATCTGCTATCTCTGCGCATTTCAGTTCTTATCCTCCTGTTTTTTCCCATCCTTTGGTGAAGCAGTTCTTGAGAGGGGCTAAAAATTTGCGGCCTCCAAGGACCCCTCCTGTCCCTGCATGGGATCTTATGTTTTAGAAAAACTTACTTTGCCTCCTTTTGAGCCTGCTGCATCTTCAGATATTAAGTTTCTATCTTGGAAGACTGTTCTTTTGTTAGCATTGACCTCTGCCAGAAGGGTCTCTGAGTTGCAAGCTCTCATGGCTGTGGAACCATACCTTATTTTCCATCAGGACAGAGTATCCTTGAGGACCAATCCTACTTTCATGCCTAAGGTGATTTCGAAAGTGGCCTTGAACCAGACAATTCACCTTCCTACTTTCTTTCCAAATCCTCAAAATAAAGGGGAAAGGATTTTGCATTCATTGGATGTGCACAGACAGTTACGATTTTACTTGGACAAGACTAAAGATTTCAGAAAGTCTAACCAATTGTTTGTTTCCTTTGCCTCCAGTTCTCTTGGGAAACCTATTTCTAAACAGACTATTTCCAAATGGATTGCTTATGGAATTAGATTTTGTTACACCCATCATGGGAAACAGTTTCCAGGGACCATTAGAAGTCATTCCACTAGAGCAGCTGCTACTTCTACAGCTTTCCTCAGAGGAGTTCCTACCAAGGATATCTTAGAAGCTGCCACTTGGAGTTCTGTGCATACTTTTTCAAGCACTACAATCTCCCTTGTTTTCTAAGTCTAGGGCAGGCTTTGCCTCTGCTGTCTTGCAGGGTATTCTTGCCTCCCTTCTTCTATCTAAAGCCTCCTCCTCTCTACACTGCTTTGGGATTCCACCCTACAGTTATGACTGCAACAGTGAAACACGAAGAACATAGTACAGTTGTGTACACCTACCATAAATGTAGATGTTCGAGTGTCTTCACTGTTGCAGTCGGGTTTCCCTCCCTCCTATCCCCTCTTTTTCTCTTATTTGTGGTGTATTTGTGTTACCTTGTTGGATTCATATTTTGATTTGTTGGGGACTTCTGACATCTAGGGCAAGAAAGGCTGGAGAAGATGGCGTCGGCTGAGGGCTATGTATCAAGGCGTACTGACGTCAGGATACTAGCTTATACAGCCGACGCCGGACCCAGACTTTGGGATTCTGGCCGACCTCGGGCTGCCTGCCGGCAGGAACACCCTACAGTTATGACTGCAACAGTGAAGACACTCGAACATCTACATTTATGGTAGGTGTACACAACTGTACTTTCCTAGAGAAGAGGAGGGGGCTTTGAAGCTGTTTATACCATCCATCAAGAGGCTGTAATCAGCTTTTGGAGAAGTTTTTTTTAATTGACCCTAGCTAGAGGGGGGGGGGGGGGCTGGGGAGATGGTGACTTCGAACGTGCTCGCTTTATGGTCGGCTCTTACAAGGGAGGATGATACTGCAGGGATGCTGCAGTGGTTACTCCTGTTGATTAATACCAAGTCCAAGATATTATCACCTCTTGTGGGGGTATCAAGTAGCTGTTCCAAAGCATTTGTATTGACAAAATCAAGGAATCTCTGGGCATTTGTGTTCTGACAAGAGTAGTTCTTCCAGTTATGTTTGAGTAGTTAAGTCACCCAGGATCAGGGTAAAGGGTTGAATTTTAATAGATTCAAAGAGGTCTAGATAGGCAGTTTGGGCATCTTGGGTCAGATTTGGGGGCTGGTAGCTAGTTGTGATTTGTACAGGAGTCTTGTCAGTAGTTAACTGCACCTGGAGTGCCTCCTGTGCGTCATACTATTTGACCAGCCTGGAGGTGTGTATGTCTTTAATATATATTGAAACTCCACTTCCTTTGGGTTTACTACCCACGTCTGAATGTATGATAGGATGAGTAACCAGGTAAGGCTGGGGTGCTCTTCACAGTTTTGAACCAGGTTTCTATGACTGCACATATGTCATCATTTTCCAGGGTTAGGAATGCTTGCAATGAGTGCAGTTTCATGTTTAGACTCCTAGCGTTTAGCAGCATGACCTTTAATTTGTGTTTTGTTAACATTTTTATGTTGGTATTTTTAACCTCATCACTTTTCCTAAAAAAGGCACTATAGGGGTGGCAAGTGCCTTTGCCAGAATACTGAAGCCCAGGTGAGACAGATGCACGCCATCTCTGGCAAGGCATCATGGTCTGTCGATCCTATCTTCCTAGGCTGTCGGGTACTGGACCCCCCTGGAATGACACCAGAAACTAAGCCAGTTATTAAAGTCAATCATTTCCTGTTTGTATTCAGGCATTATTCTGGGTGATGGTAGAATGCTGCTTAAGGCTAGGGACATACCTGCCTGGGACACATATTCAGCGAGTTCAATCATGTCTCTCTTCATATAATCCAGGGAGGTAAGTCATTCACACCAACATGGACTATAACCATTGGAGGCCCATCCTGGATCTTTCCCATTTAAACACCTTTCTCAAAGTCCCTTGCCTTCCCTTCTTCCTGTCATTCTTCCCCAGGTGTTCATAGTGTCTTTAGACATAAAAGATGCTAAACTTCACATCCCCATCCACCTGCAGTTCAGGAGATTTTTATGGTTTTCTGTTGCTTCCTTGCGTTTTCAGTTTTGTGCTTTACCTTTTGGTCTCTCTATGGCACCAAGGGTTTTTCACAAAATCCTTGACTTCTGTCATAGTATTGTGCAGAATGCAGGGATTTCAAATCTTCCCTTACCGCAATGACCTTTTGATTCAGGCACAGTCCCCAGGACGTCTTCAGGAAAATTTTTCCTTCACTATTGCCCTTCTACAGAGCTTAGGGTTCACCACAAACTTCCAGAAGTCCTCTCTCTCACCCTTTCACAAGATTACCACTCATATCCCACCTCTACTCGACTACTGTCTCATCAGGTCAACAACCTTCCCAATACACCCTCTATATAGACTACAGACCACAATACCTAAACTAAAAACAACCCCACAGTTTAACATAACCCTACCACCATACCTATTACCCACATAACACAATCAAAAAACTTCCCTTATAAGCAAGCATATACAGAAATTGATAAAACTAATAATCTCATCCACATCCAACCTAGCACTCAGTGGAGACATCCATCCTAATCCTGGTCCCTCAATCTCCAACCTCTCCACTCATAATCAGACTACAAACCACATCTTCTCCCAAATCATAGCCAATAGAAAGCCAACCAACCTCCTTCTGATGAGCCTAAATATTAGAAGTATATGCAACAAGGTGCATGAATTCCATGCCACCATAGACTTCTACTCCCCTGATGTAGTGATCCTTACAGAAACATGGTTAAAACCACCCATTACTTATGAGCAAATCCTCCCTACCAGTTACAATTATAAGAGTAGACCAACTAAACAAAAAAGGAGGTGGTATAGCTTTAATATTTAAGCAGCATCTAGACATCCAGATCTTAAAGTTAGCAGCTCCCCAAATAGGTAAGGAAGAAGTAATACATACCAACCTTACAATAAACCAAAATAAAACCCTAAACATGATAGGTTGCTACTTCCCACCTGGCCACAACATCCCTCCACTTGAAAACCTCCTCAGCTGGACTACCCACCACCTACCCCAAGAAACTTTAATTCTAGGAGACTTCAACACTGACTGTTAATCCTGCTCTAGCAACCACCCAACCCATCATGTAAATCTTCATGGCTTCACTCAACTAGTCCAGTCACCTACTAGGAAATAACTGCAGCAAACAGACTAGCCTTGATTGGATACTAGTCAATAAGAGCTCCCAGTCATATATAGCAGGCTGCTTATCTGACAGCATCAGTGATCACTCCCCAACCATCCTACTAAGAAAACACCTTTATAAAGTAAAACCCATCATCTACCGTCAAATACGCAAAAAAACTAACTTCAACCCTCTCTCATTCAGCTCATCCCTAAAAGACTGTAACTGGCAACCTCTAAAATACCTCAAATTAGATGACACATTTGACTACTTTAATAAAACATTCCTAAGCATCCTTAATTACCATGCCCCCATAAGACATTCCCGAATTAGAGCCCAACCATCCCCATGGCTACAAAAAAACACCAAGTCTGAAATGAAAAACGGGGATAAAGCCTGGGACAACCTTGAAAAACCAAAACCCCCTCTACTAGGCAAAAATTCCTAGAACTACGCAATAGAACCAAAAAGCTTATAAAACAGGACAAAATCCAATACTACCAGTCTGCCTTTACCTCCTCCCAACGTAACGCCAAACAATTCTAGTCCTCAATAAACTCCATCCTCCACCCAGGTAAAGTAAGTACACCCACTCTTAACTTAACTCACTCCTCCGAAAGTATTGCTACCTCTTTCAATAATCACTTCACACAAACCGTACCATCACTAGCTAGACAACACAACCCCCCCCCATAAATCCACACCATCAGCTACAACTAACAATCTCCCCACTAGCTTCTCTTTCTCTCCTGTTCCTACCTCCAAAATAAAACAACTACTAACTAAACTTAAAACCACCAGATTAGCAGCAGACAACCTCCCAAGTGAATACATTCAACTTGCAGCTGACGCTGTAGCCTACCCCATATCACTCTTGATTAACAGATCTCTGTCAGAAAGTTATGTTCCCACACTATGGAAAGTCTTGCACATAATTCCCTTACACAAAGGAGGCCTCTCCACAGAGCTAACCAATTACCGCCCCATAGCTGTTCTCTCGCCACTCTCCAAAATACTAGAGAGATGCATTCATTCTCAAGTCCCAGATCACCTCCTTGCTAACAACCTCCTCTCTAACACACAACACGGTTTCCGACCTAACCATAGCGCCACCACCGCCTTACTCTCTCTCTCTAACACTATCCTACAAAATAAAAATGCAGGTTATCTCTTCTCAGCTACCTTCCTAGACATCTCTAAAGCTTTCGACATGGTCCCACACAAACAACTCATCTTTCTTCTCAATAACCTATCCTTCTCTCAACCAGTCATCAACTGGTTTCAGAGTTATCTATCTGACCGCCAACAAGCAGTTGTTTGGCAGGACATCCTATCCCCCCAACTACCAGTCTCCATAGGGGTTCCCCAAGGGTCCGTCCTGGGACCCCTACTCTTCTCTATTTTCGCCAATACTCTAGCCTCAGCCACAACACATGGCACGCTCATACAATATGCAGATGACTCAACCATTGTCTGCAAAGCCCACTCCCTACCTAAACTGCAAAAAGTCACACAGGAAGCATTTTCTTCTATTGAAACTTGGTTATCCGATGCCCAACTAATACTTAACCCAAACAAAACAAAATTACTAATCTTCCAACCCACCAAACTTACCCTAGACAGCTCTCCCTTTAACATCACAGCAAAAGACAACACCACCATCCATCCTACAGAACACACCAAATTACTAGGAGTAGAAATAGACAATAAACTGAACTTTGACATTTTACATTTCCATGACTATTAAAAAGTGCACAAAAAAACTAGGAACATTATATAGAAATCAGCAACTACTTACCAAAGCAGCTAAAATTGCGATAGCAAATTCTCATCTTATCTCTACCTTACTCTACGCCTCTCCAATATTTACTAACCTTAGACAATGCGACCTAAATAAGCTTGAAACCTGCTACAACAAAATCGCCAAATTCGCCACAGGGGCTTCCTACCGTACTCACCACTGTCTCTCACTAGCAGAATTGGGCTGGCTAGAGCTCCCCCACCTCCTTCAATGGTACCAACTGGCACTCGCCCACAAACTAATAAACCAACCACTAAAAGTCCCATCCCTCCAGAATCTACTCCAACCCTACATAACACGAGACCACTAAGATCCAGCCACAAAAACCTCCTACAAGTCACAAGAGCCATTAACTCTGCTGAAGAAGCATTATTCTCCTGCACTATAGCCAAACTCTGGAACTCCCTCCCATCCTCAATTACCTCTGTAACTTCTTGCACCCACTTCAAATCCTTACAAAAATCACACTTAAAATCTTGCCAGATATGCCCTTGTAACCCTCCCCCCTCTAATACCATCCACTCCACCCACCCACTACCTCTCCCGGCCGCCTAACAACAACCTACTCTTAGCAAGCTTGGCTACTCATTTTCTCAGCTACCTGCCACATAATACTAACAACTGCTAATGGCTGTTATGTACCTCAAAAACAGATTCTATCAGTTGTTCACTGATGAATCTTAACTACATTTGTAATCATGTTTAGTATATGTCACCATATTTTAAAATTGTACTATGTTCTACAGCTGTTTTACATCTATGTTTTATTCCTGTCTTGCGTCCTTAGCTGGACTAATGTTTTTATTTAAATGCTATATTTTTTAACTGTAGAATGCAAATAATACTTAATGTGGAGCTTTTCTCCCCGGGCCTCCTCTGAAAACGGACCTGTGTCCAGCCGGATTCTCCCAGTCAACAAATGTAAATAAATAAATAAATAATAAAATTACATTTTCCTGGGATGCAGGATACAAACAGACAAAATGTTAGCCTCTCTACCTACAGAGAAGGTGCTGTTCCTGACCTCCTACTTTCAGAGCATTCTTCCCCTACAGTCATTGTCAGTGAGGGACTTCCTTTGTCTCCTAGGGTATATGGCATCCACTATCCCCATGTTAGCCTTAGCAAAACTACACGAGGAAGTTTCAGTGGTTTCTAAAAACTGTTTGGATGCAACACTCACACCCATTAGAGTTCCTGATTCCACTGCTTCTTTGCATAAGAAGAGAACTAGATCAGTGGATCTCACAAGTCACCAAAAACCCTAGTCTACCCTTACAACCACCCCTTTCCTTTCACAGATGCTTCAGACACAGGTTGGGGTGCAACTCTTCAAGCCTGGAGGGTCAGAGATGTTTGATCGTCCAAACAGGCACAGGAACATATTAATGTAAAGGAGATGAGGGCCTTAGTTTATGCCCTTCAAATCTTCAAGACTGCATTATCTCAGGAAAAACAGAAATCCTGAAGATAATGCATTATTGAGATTTGCTACTGAAATCCTGAAATTGCACATTAGAGATGAACATTTTAGCATGTACTAATGCATTGATCTTAAGCATGGTACTCTGATCCTCTCTTTCACCAATGTTAAGATAATAAGTCTCTATTTCCCTGCATTTTTCCTGCTTCACCATGTGCAAAGATAACATTTTTGTCATCTTCCAATCGTCAAGCTTCTCTGAACTGGCCAGTGTCTTTTTGATACCTCAGGGGATCTACCAGGAAAAAAAAGTCACATTCTTGATGATTGTGTGAGGCAGTTTATGTACTTTATGTGCCTTTTTCCTTCCATAGGCTTTCAGTCACCAATTTTGTCTTCTGCGTCCTGGCATCTGCAGTGCACTCCATCCTCCCAAGCATGGCACCCTTCCCTTGTTTTTCTTTAGAAAGACCAAAATGAAGTAGGCATTCAGTATTTCTGCTCACATTTTTACTTAGTCTGGCCAGGTCTGTCCCTCCGATTCTCATTTTTTCTGTATACCTCATAAAGCCTTTGTATCCCCTTCTTCTGACTTCCTTTCATTGTGCCTTTGCTTCAGTTATTACCTTTCTTTTCCTTCTGCTTGCCTTCTCATACTTTGCCTCCAGCAGACTAGCACGCCCCTTTTGTAACGTTTTAGCCATCATTTCACTTAGTCTATGTCCTAACCCTCACTGTTCACATAACCTTCATGTGGTAGTGTTCCTCCTTCTCTCTGAAATTCCATTTGATACCTTCCCTTATTTAGATTGTTGGTACCCCTCCTTCTCTCCCTTTCCCTCTGTTGCATTCCCAATTAACCTATACCCTGGCACCTCCATTCCCTTTTTGTCACTACCCTACGTTTTTATATCAACAGTGTCTCTCTGTCCTTCTGCATCATTGATTGCAATTACCTCATCTTACTTCACAGACTTCCACTGCATAGTAAAACTACCCATCTATGCACCTTGTCTGTTCCTCTTCTATTTTCCCTGTATTCTCCAGAATTTTGGCTGAGCACTTGACACTTTGTTGGCTTTTGTAGCATCTCTTCCATCGTAGTTTAAAGGTACTATTTTGAAGATGTATCTCTCCAAGTCAGCTTTGGGAATTGCTGTCCCTTCTGGTCTAAGTTGGAACATATCCCCGATGCAGCACTGATCTGTCATGGTTCCCCTCTCTACAATACCAAGCCCTTTTCCCTTTTTTAAATTGCTACAGCCAAACAATGTACCCTCAAAGCCTTCTTTGTCAGTTTGCAGCCTCTGACTTATTGCTTACTTCCACTACTTCTGAATCCTACAAACATCTCTCTTTAGCTGCACCACCCCAATCCTCCTCACTGTACTTCATCTGATTTTTTTCCATTACTCTTGCATTATTCTTACAAGACTACCTTAGTATTTTCTCTTTATGAACGCCTTTTCTCACCTTTCTTCTGTTATTGCTTTGCACACGTCTCCTTTTTCTAAATTTTCTGTTTTTGAGTCTACAGCTTGACCATCATAGTAGGCATCAGTTTCCTGTCCCTTTTGTTACTCTGTCCCCCTGCCATGTGGCTGAGCATCTCTGCCAACTTCCCTTTTTCTGTCCCTTTGATGTTTGTCTCCATAGCAGCTCCTGCTCTTAACTGCCCTTTATATTCATTATATGTTATTGTCCCCCGACCATTGCTTCTTTCTTATTGTCATAGGTGTTTTGCTAGGCTAATGACCACAAGGACCTTTTTAAGTTTACCCATGCACCCCAAATCTCTAACAAGTTCTGGCATCCTTGATAAATTTAAGCAGTGGCTTGGGAGATGAACCATTTACAGGTTGCCTGTGTCCATTAGACAGGTGCCAAGACAGGGATGAATTTCCTGTTCACCATCCGATTGTCCAAGTTACACTTGAATTGGTTTAGGGAGGAACTCTGATTCATATGGATGGGTAGCCTGTTCAGACACGGGTTAGTCTCTGAAATACATACCTGTCTCTCCAGCAGGTCCTGTTTTATATCACAGGCAAGGTTTAAATCTTTAGAATGGGTAAATCTGGTGCTGTTTGTTTTGTGGATATGCAGGATGCCCATCAGAGTTGGGTCTGACAATGCCCTGTATGCAAGGCATGGATCTCCCCTCAACAGCCTGTAGGACACAGAATACAGGGATGTGTCGTTGAGGTGGTCTGCAAAGGGCATTTTACTTATGCCCTGTAATCTTTTAGTGAGAAACCTCTGTGGATGTTCCAGTTGTTGGATATGCCTGTCTAGGTACATACCAAAAGGGGAATTGTACTCAGTGATAACTCTGAATGTTGAGTACAGTGGAATAATAACTTCCTTGGACACAGATGTCATACCTTTGTTTTATAGGTTGTGCGGTATAGAATGATTTCCTCACTACTGAAGACGCGTGATGGTCAAAGGCTAGATTACTGTCTACATGTGTCCCTAAGTCCCTGACTACTGGGTCATCTCTAAGGGTTATGTTCTCAATATGATAGTTACTAGGAGTGGATGACTTCCCAAAGGATACTATTATGCATTTCTTGGCATTTAGTTTTAGTCCATGACTGTGACACCATTTGTTTTTGTGTCAGCCCTTGCTGGAGATCATTTGTGTTGGTATGGGAATAAATAACGGCTCCTGATTAGCAATCATCTGCAGATTTAGCCAGCCAGAGACCATTGACATTGGACTGGAATTCAGAGAAGTAAATGCCAAAATGGAGCAGTCCAAGGACCAATCTGTGAGGGACTCCACTTATCACTGGCCTCTTTGCAAAGGTGGACTCTTCCATTTTAACGTCCTGGATCCTGTCTGTGAGCCAGTTAGCTATCCACCAGGTGACATACAGGTTTGTACCTAACCTCTTGAGTTTGTCAACAATGCCCAAGTGGAATGTGATGGGTCCCTACTCAAGCCAGCAATCAAGGAGACTCAATCCTCACCTCTGAGTCTGGTGAGGGGTGGTCACTAAAAGCAAAGATGGATTCACACAGTATTTACAGATGCATCTCCCTGCACCAAGCACAATTTCCCTTAAGAATAAATGTGGAGCCATTCCAGACCTGGGGCTGGACTCGCTTTGTTTCTCCTGACCCAAACAAAACTCCACACTGACCACTTTGGAGCTATGTCCCTGTTCCCAGTAGCTGACACAAACACACTCTCACACACACTCTCACACACACACACACTCTCACACACACACACTCTCTCACACACACACACACACACACACACACACACACACACACACACACACACACATACACACCTGGGAAAAACTGGCACATATTTACTAGCTGTGCCCCCTTTCTGCCCAGACTCTGAGGTAATCATGCTGCCACCAGTCAACTACCTTAAGGCCCTTGCAAAGGGAACCCAATTATACTGTGTAAAATTAATACTAATACGAATGGTAGGGTGTGACCAAAGCAACAAGGCTTTTAGGAATGGCCACAGTGTCTCTAAAATAAGCACAAGTACTCTCAAGATGTTAAAAGTATCCTCTAAAGGATCATTCACAATGAAAGGTATTAAAATATTTAATGATAAATAATAAAACAGAAAACAGGAGAATACTGAATACATTAAACAGAGTTTCAACCACAGAGATATAAAAATAATACAGTTGAATGGTTTCTCACAGATGCAGAAAACGATACTAAGTTATTCTCACTAAATGTCCCTGACTAAAGAATTACTGTTCTCTGATTACTTACTAAAGAAAGGCAAGCTGTTGTGTGCTGTCTTACCACAGCAAATGCTAGATGATGTCCCTCTCTGTGTGCATGTGTGAGATATATAACCTGTCAGAAATATTTCCTGTCAAATTCTAAAGTGCTGTTGCGATGATTCCAAAGAAACCAGATGCTGGTTAGAGGATAACATCACCTCTGGTCACCTGACTCTGGTACAATACATACCTAGAGCTTTGCTAAGATCTTTTGCAGCATCTGAAAAGTATAACACAATTTCAAACTTTCCACCATTGCAAGGTTCTCTGATAAACATACATATTTTATCAGTTACAACAATGCAACCTAATATCCATGCATACATTATTTCTGTCCAGCAGGACCTACTGTTGATGCATTTTTTAACACAAGTGCCTTTACAAATATATTTTTAACTCAAACATCTGCACAGATCAGTGTGATAGTCAAATAACATAAAATTCTTTACAAAACTCCAGCTAGCTATGCTGGCATATGTACACATTTGCTGCCTTATTCTCCTTGGCACAGATGGCACTACCTCATAACATCACATGGGGTATTGGTCAAATGCCTTGGCCAAGTCAAGGTAGGCAGTGTGAATCATTTTCCCCTGATCCATTGCTTTGGTGACCTTCTCAAAGAAGTTCACCAGGTTAAGTAGGCATGACCTGCCCTTGATTAAACCAAACTGGGTTGAGCTCAGTGTCTAGAGGTTTACTATATTATCACTGATTATTTCCATACAGTTAAATAGCGTTTTCAGAGGGCCTGATAGTTCATGTTTCATGCTGTTTAGAAGGCATCCTGAGAAATTGTCTGTTCCCTAGTGATAGCAGGGGGAGTTATATTTGATTATATTTCCAGAGGGAAGGTTGAGGGGAAGAGTGGGATAAAGTTGGAGATGAAGTTGTCACACAGCAGGTTTGCTATGTCTTCTGACTCAGTATAGGTGGCTCCATTTGCAAGGAGCTCTGCACACAATTGTGTATTGCCTTTGAGATTGCGCACATGGGTAAAGAATGCCTTGTGGTTGCCCTTGGTCTGGGTGGCCAAATTTACATCATATTTGGTAGACTTTATTTGTCTCTGAGTTGTTTGTTTAGTTTGATGAGAGTGCCTTTATCCTGCCAGGTGATGCACCTCCTAATTTTTGCCATGATTTTCTTCCTTTTGTTGTACAGCATATTGATTTTGTGATTCTACCAGGGTGGCTTGTTTTTTTGAGTTAGTTCTGTACTTCTTCCTGGTGGGTACAGCTGCCTCTGTGGAGCTATTAACATGCTTGTATAGGGTTTCTGTGAACAGCTCTGCATAGGCAGCAATATTCTCGGGGTTTATGGGGGCTTGAAAATTTTTCAGGTTATCACTTAATAGCAGGAAGCTAGCCTTGGAGTAGTCCCTGAATATTCCAGGGTTAGTTGGGGGTCCAGGTTTTTTTTTACTTCAAAGGAGACCATTTTGTGGCCTGACCTTACCATGGAAGACATTACACTAGGGGGTGTGCAGCATTCTCCCATCTTAGTGAGGACCGGATCCAGTGTGGTTGCACCCCTAGTTGGTGTATTAATAATATGATCCAGGGAGTCTGTGCTTAAAATATCCAGGAATCTCTGTGCTTGTATATTTGGTGTCTTATAGGATTCCCAGTTAATAGTGGGATAATTAAAGTCGCCCATGAATATGGTATTGGGTTGGATGGTGAGTGTTTCCAATAAGTTTAAATACATGGCATGTGTTTCCTGGGTCATAGAGGGGGACCTATAGCTTGCAAGAAAGTGGTACTGGATTTTGCTTATGGTGATTTGAACATGAAGTAGCTCAAGTGCATTGTCCTGTTTGATCAGCCTTAAGGTATATTTATTTTAGATATAAATCGAGACGCCTCCACCGTTAGTCCCAGTCTGCGTAGATGCTGTTCTAATAGTGTGGAAGGCATTATAACCTTGTGCATTTGGTGTGCTGTCCATTGCTTTAAACCATATCTTAGTGACCATACAGGCGTCAGCATTCTCTAGGGTGAAGAGAGCCTCAAGGGAGTGGAGTTTTTTGTTTACACCTAGCAATGAGCAGTAATACCTTTAGATTTTCTCGGTTTTGATTTGCTATGTCTGAAGTACTTTCAGTTTGGCATTGCCTAAAAAAGGCACTATGGGGAAGACAATGTTTTAGCTAGTATTCAAAAGCCTAGAGGGGGAAAGTTGCAGACCATCCCTGGCAAAGCAGCATGGTCTGTTGACCATGTCTTTCCATGCTGAAGCATATTGCACCCCCCCCCTTAGAATGACACCAGAACCTAAGCCCATTATTAAAGTCAGTCATCTTTTGTTTGTATTGTGGCACCATCCTTGGAGAAGGTAAAATGCTGCTCAGTGCTAGGTTTATGCCAGCATGGGACACATTTTCCGAGAGCTCCATGATTTTTCCCTTCATATAGTCTAGGAAGGAATGCCTTGTGTCATTTACACCAACGTGGTCTATGACTGAGTCATACTAGTACTTGTGGTCCAATGACCTGAGTGCATGTGTAATGTGGCAGATCCTAGCCATTGATAAGGAAGTGACCGTGACTTTCTCCTTACTCAGCTTGGGGAGAGGGACATAAGTGTGTTTCATGATGTGGTCTCCATTGGCCAGAATGCTGGATTGTGTGGTGGCTTGTCTTTTGGGTTTAGAAGTAGAGACTCCATGAAATGCGGGTGTATGTGTTAATGTGGGTGGTGTTTTGAAAGACTGCATTTGAGGCTGCTGAGGGTATTTGTTATGTGTACTTAATCTAGGAGGACTTTGGGTTTAGGAAAGTTACATTTAAGTGCCTCAGCATATGTGGGTCCATATGTCTGCTTTGAATTGTGTGTAATGGGTGGAGCGTGTGTATTACTGACAATCTTATTGACATTAGGAGTACTTTTATGTTAGAGCTTTGCCTCCATTGACATTGTGTAAGTACATCTGTCACGTACCATGTAAGTTTGAGAATTAACTGGTTGTCAGTAAACAAGAGGCAATTTCTGCATTGCCTCAGGATGCCTACATCCACCAAGCTGGTAACAGACATAGTGGGAAAGTTCATATCCATGGCAATAAACCCTTTTTTATTGATTTGACAGTTGGCATGAGAATATAAAACAATGTGAGGAGTATCTGGTTTGCAACTCTGAGGACAGTGCGTGTCACTGCAAAATAGTTGTCCTGTGTGCAACTAGGTACTGGTGAAATTTCACTTGTGCTTTTAAAGAAAAAATGTCATTCAAGGTGTCTGTGTCTGTACAGTGCACTGCCAAACACTTGAGGGAAAACTACTAAGTAAACCCTGAAAATGTAAGGATGAGATATTTAGGCAGATACTCTGAAACTAGAAACAAATCAAACAGTACTTAATGAAAACAAAGAATTAGCTTGTCAGGAAATGATAAGGAGAGGGGAGTTGCTTGAATGGCTACTGCCTGGCTACTTCTAGTACTGGTCTCACCACACCTTTACTGTGGTGGGATATAATGCTCCTTACTTCTTCTCTTACCAGAAGCAAAATATTAGCATCAATCACAAGATGAGAAACAGGACACAGCCTGTTTGGTGATCCACAGTCTTTTCCCAGATGGTGCATGGGTCTGTAGTCTTGTTGTAGCCTTTTCCTGGTAGAGGCCTTGAATAGCAGCCAGACAAGTCAAGAACATCAAGCACAGACACTCAGTACCCAACCAGAAGCAGTCTGGAATCAATGCACTCTGCTCCTTCTCTCACCAGGAGCAGAATATAAGCACAAATTCCAAGCTGTCTGCTATGAAGCAATTATTAGGCTTTCCGGTGATCAGCAGTCTCCAAGAAGTAATGTCCCTGTGCTCCCTCCTCTCACCAGGGGAAAACAGAAGCACTAATCGCAAGATGACTACTGAGAGGCAGAATGTGGGCTCTCCAATAATTGGTGATCTTGCAGTAGATCCTGCATATTCTAAAGGTAAGATGGAAAAAATGTGTAAATATCCTAAGCACTGCAGTGTGACTAAGGAGTTTGATATGAAAGAGGAGATAACTTGAGCTTTAGCTGTCTAAGTGGAGAGCCAGTAATTTTAAAAGAGCAAGATAGGTTGAAAGGGGGTGGGCACTTTGTATTCTGGTTCTGTGGAATGCAGTGCGATGGCCAATAAATTCAAATAGTTGAAGGGGAGTGATTTCAAAAGTGATAATTTTGTGCTTGCTCACAACAGCCAACGAAAGGGGAGAGGGAAGGAGATATATGGCCAAATTAACATAAGGGGCAGGCAACTAGAAAGACAGTTGAGTATAAGAACACAAAAGCACCAGGGTGGGAGAGTGGGAAAAAATTTCTGTGTGATTCACAAGAGAAAAACAACAAACCGAGTGCAAAAGCAGCCGACAAGTTTATTGACAAATATTTTAAAGCGGTTTTTCTTCAGCGTTAACACCTGACTTCATCAGAAATAACAGTCAGTAAAGTGAGACAAGCCATTTAAAAAGTTCAAATTAAACACTTATTATTACGTAGGATGCTGAACAACCCTCATATACATTTAAAAAGACATACTCAATTATATGGCAAGTCAATACGTAATACATAAAAACTAAACTTGACAGTACCAGTAACAAGATGTTAAAAAGTAAATTAGGTTTTTAAAAACATCATATCTAACTAATAATAAGTCGTAAAATTGTGCAACAAAGTACCAAAGTTGTAAAAAAATCATCTCTTAAGACTGTTCAGTTTTAATAAGCTTGAAATTGAAGACGAATCATTAATACCTGGGTAACTATACGCATTACCCTGATTTGCCAGACTAACTCAGCTTCTTCAAGCTTCAAAAGTCTAGGACCCCCCCTGCTATCACAGCTAACTTGATCGATAGCTAAAAATTGGAATGTATGGTTGTTAAAGGCTGAAATATGTTTAGCTAGAGCATTATCAAGTTTAAACTTTTTCATAGCATATAAATGTTCATATATTCGGTCCCTAAGCCTTCTTTCGGTCTTACCAATATAGAAGGCTGGACATAATGTGCATCTAGCTAAATAAATAACAAAAGTGGAATTACAAGTAAGTTTATGTCTTATTTTTTAAGAAATGTCGTTTAAATTGAAATAAGTCACTTCTTCCACATACTTGCAATAATTACAATTATAGCACTTCCACATACCAGCATTACGGACTATCAAATATGGGGTACTCTCCAAGGTAGATTTAATGTTCCTCCCTTTCTTAAAAGCAACCTTAGGTGTGGTACCTAATTTGTCAAAGACAGTGGGGTACAATTTAAAAAGTTCCCAGTTCTTATTAATTGCATCAATGCAAATATTACTACCTGTACTAAAGGTTGTGATGAAAAAAGTAGTAATTTTATCCTCCAAAGGGGCCACAGTTGTTTGCTCAGACTCGTATACAGTGTAGTCATTGAGATTAAGTGCAATATCAGAAGAACTTGAAGACCTAGTGTCAGTCACTGGAAGCAACGGTTTATAAATGTACTGGCTTCTTTTGACTGATATTTCTTTTATTAAATTGTCCAAAAGACATTCAGGATAACCACATGATGAAAACATATTTTTTTAACTTTTTAACATCTTGTTACTGGTAGTGTCAAGTTTAGTTTTTATGTATTACTTATTGACTTGCCATATAATTGAGTATGTCTTTTTAAATGTATATGAGGGTTGTTCAGCATCCTACGTAATAATAAGTGCTTAATTTGAACTTTTTAAATGGCTTGTCTCACTTTACTGACTGTTATTTCTGATGAAGTCAGGTATTAACGCTGATGAAAAAGCGCTTTAAAATATTTGTCAATAAACTTGTTGGCTGCTTTTGCACTCGGTTTGTTGTTTTTTTCTTAGTTTATTTGCCTTTCCTAGTTTTCTGATTCACAAGAGAGACAGCTATGGTCTCTTTCCTAGTTTTAATATGTAATTAAAAGCATAATACAAGTAAAACACAGTGTAAATAAAACAAATCACAGAATAGTAGAAGGCAATAAAGTAATACAAAATACAAGAAGGCAAATACAAACTATCCTTTCCCTCACAGCAAGTTGTGGCAGAGTCTGGGTGAGCCTTTCCAGGATTCATTTTCTATCTCTTTTTTTACTGGCTGCCTCTTCTACTTTTTCCTTCACCTTACTGTCAGGTGCTACACTTTAATTTTATTGATTTTATTTGTTATTTATCCTTTTGTTGATTGGGGTAGTCACACTTGATTAGTAGCATCTTTTTAGCGGAGACCTGAGGGTAGCATTTATGCTACTAGAGAAAATTTGGCTAGAGCATGTTGGAACTTTCCCAACTCTTTTCAGTAGGTGCCGTGGGAGCTGTTACATCCACTTGAGCTATCACCAGCTTAGCCAGATGGGGGCAAAGTTTAATGTCTCATCCAAAGGAAAACGCACTCAGAAGTGCAACACCCCCATTATGCTTCACTGCAGTGTCAGCAAACTGTTTCCCTCTTGTGGGAGTAGAACGCACAGCCTTCTGCATCAAAGACAAGTGTGTTATATGTTGTGCCGCTGCTACTGACACTGATGACACTTGTATATTCTGACTTCTCTCTACCTGTATGCAAACACCATGGAAATCCACAACCACCGCAAAGGTAATCACCATGAAAAACTTCTCCAAAGCTGACCTTGGGCTCCTAAAAACAGAGGTTGCTAACTTCACGGCACCCATGTCAATGGAAAATAGATGCATGACTGCCGAATCATACACCAATGCACTGTACAAACGTACATAAATGCATGGAACTAGCCATACCCAACAGAACCAATATGCTATCCTCCAAAAAAAGGAAGCCAATCTGGTGGTCCCCTGCCATTAATAAACTCTACAACAGAAAGAAGAAACTCTTGCAGAAAAAGGTGAAGTCCTAAGACTGGAAAAACTCCCTTATTAGCCTCAACAAAATTGTTGAGATCCCTCATCAAAACCTCTAAAGCCAGCTATGAAAGCAGAATTGCGGCAGACACTAAAAACAAAAGAAAAAAGCACCAAGGAACCATAGATACTGTTGTTTAATATAATAAAAAAAATAAAATCATCCAAAGTAAACCATGTTAAGCACTTTCATCATGTTAAAATGACTTCATCAGAACAACTGCCCAAAATTACATTCCACATTTAAATAGTCTCCCACAAAACACTGCAAACCAATTAATACACTAATTAATCAACATTTAAACATTTAAAGCACCATGTGCCAAAGTATTAAATTTTAAAAGTGAAATTTATATATATCAAATAAAATTCTCCTAATATCTTGTTTATACACTTTTCATATTATATTACATGTATATTCACATAATTCATAGTTTTACATAAAATTTTGTCTAGGCAAAACTATACATAAAAATGCAATCAATTAAAAAAAAAAATATATATATATATATATATATATATATATATATATATATATATGTGTGTGTGTGTGTATGTACGTTGTTTTATGTATGCTAATGTCAGTAAACTCAACCTACATTCAAAAAGGGGCTGTATATACACTATCTAATTTGATTAGCCCTTTCCTTTAGAACTGAAGATATGGACATATGGTCATTTAATCCAGGATAAAAATTTGCAGCCAACCTATGCTGCCACATTAATTCCTTTTTATATAGGTGATTTTTCCAATATACCCCCCCCCCCCCACATCCAGATTCACTGTATCCACAATAGCAAATTTAAAGCCAGTATGTTCGCTGCAAACCTGACTATGTCTGTAAAGGGTGCTGGTTTCCTTTTGGTGTTTAATTTCATATAAATGCTCATATATTCTACATTTCAGGGCTCTCTCTGTTTTCCCAATATAAAATCCATCACAGGTGTTACACAATGCAATATAAACTATCTTATTAGTATAACAGTTCCATTTCCTTAAATATATAACACTACCAATTCTATTTTTTAAGGTTACCAAATGTACCTGAAGAATATACCCACAATAAGAACAACGCCCACAGGGTTTAGTATTTCCTCCGTCATGTATCCCATCCACTCTAATTTTCTCCAAATTTAATTTAATGTTACTACCAACCTTGTCGCCTCACAGTTAGACGTTGCCCGTTCGATTCTCAGTCAGAGCGTCTTCTGTGTGGCGACATGCGTGAATGGGCATTCCTTCGTTGAAGGTTGTGCATTAGGCCCAGCAAGCCAGCACGTCAAAATCTACTGCCAATCATTAGCGGACCGGAGTTCTGCTCTGGAGACCCCTAACCGGGAAAAGCCGAAAGAAACAAATACACCAACCTTCATAGAAAACATGGGTTTTTCCCCCACCTTATTGTATACCTTGAATATACCCCAGTTTTTATATAAAATCTGTTTGATCTGATTAGACAAGCGGCTGTGTTGAATAACACACTCCTGATTATAATTTCTAATATTTGAATTCATAAGGCTGTCCTTTTCCAACACATTCACTGTTTCATCCATTCCATCAACAGTTCTATCCATCATAGATTCAACCATAGTACATGCACTACCCAATAAGGGCTTGTATCTCTTCCCCCATTCACCAAGAACCTCCACAATAATGGGTTCAACTATATTAGATGGATACCCTCTCTCAAAAAACATATTTTTCAAAACTTTAAGCCCTTTTATTACATCTTCTCTCTCTGAGGTCATTCTAGCCACCTTAATTGCTTGACCTTTAACTATACTTTTTTCTGTTTTTTGGGGTGGTGGCTTAAATAATGTAGGTAAGCATTACAAAATATCGGTTTCCGATATACATTCGATTTAAAACCCTGTTTAGTCTTAGAGATCCTCACATCCAATATTTTAGTTTTTAATTTATTCACCTCATGAGTAAATTTCAAAAATGATGTGGTTTGATTCAAATATTCCATGAAATATTCCATGAATAGGGTAATATCTTCTTCCTTCCCCTTCCACAGAATAAAAATATCATCCAAAAATATTTGATACGTGAGTATATCAGCCCGAAATTTGCTATTCGTACTTGGTGCTTTAAATGTTTAAACGTTGATTAATTAGTGTATTAATTGGTTTGCAGTGTTTTGTGGGAGACTATTTAAATGTGGATTGTAATTTTGGGCAGTTGTTCTGAAGAAGTCATTTTAACATGATGAAAGCGCTTAACATGGTTTACTTTGGATGATTTTATTTTTTTATTATATTAAACAACAGTATCTACGGTTCCTTGGTGCTTTTTTTCTTTGGTTTGTAGTTTATCTTGCACCAACACACTTTATTTTTGTTTTTTGTCGTATCTTGCGGTGTGGGGACCTCTTGATCCTTTGGACTCTTCCAATATATCAACCGAGGGGAACCCTTTAGAGGCAGGGAAGATCGGCGACCTGAAAAGGGAAGTTGCGTAGTTTAGAGGAGAAGTTTCGAAATTATTGGAACTATTTTCCATTTATGGGACACAAACTGGCTGTTTTTGAACCTCTGACACGGTTGTTGGCAGTGAATTATGGAATGATGGTACATGTGTCACAGAGGAAACCCCCATTCTTTCTGAAGGAGAAGTCCGTGAACAAAGAAAACGCCTTGATATCACTACGGCTGCTTTAGTTCATCATGGTGGCCGTAACATGCCATGAGAGCATGTTAATCTACAAGGAAAATGTAGTTTTAACATTCATAGGTTCATAGATTAGTACTAAGCTAACTGCCCTTACGAGACATTTTTAGCCTAGCCAATTATCCCTTGTGAGACTCGAACCCTACATCTTGTGTTTGTAACGCAAACACCTTAACCATTAGGCCACCCTCCCACAGGTGCAGTCCGTATCTGTTGCCAATGGAGCTGTTTATTATTGGGAGGATGTTGAAGTTATCGAAGTCGAGGACAGCACAGTGGCAGGGAGTTTGTTTGGGGCAATTAAAAAAAGTACTGTAAATCTTAAAGCTTTGCAAGCTGTTCCTTTGGGAACTGCAGAGCCTAATAGTGTTCCTCATGTCAGTGGAACAAGTCAATCTTTGGTATCAGAGGCTGGCTTGTCTAAAAATAGGACAATTTACTATAAAAGAATTATAACTTTCAGGAAATGAAAAATGTTTGTAATGAAAAAAGAAACAATGTGAATTCTTCTATTCCCATTTATAATTCTTTGAAGGACCTAATCTTTGTTTTCTGAAAAGAAATTGTATAAATATAACACATTGCAAATTTAAATTATGTATTTTAATGAATGTATTAGTTTGAAAATTGTACCACAAGGTTTACTTTTTTTAAATTCCCTTTTGGTTTATATTACGACACTGATATTATTAATGATTTTGGGAATTTGTTTGACAAATGGAGTTTGGAATTAATAGAGGAAGTGTTTTTTTACCAGGAACAAATGCAAGTTGTATTGGAAAATGAGTTGGATAAAATGAACAAAGGTATACTAGATGATTTGCTGTTCCAACAATATGAAGAGCTGTATGCTAAAGTAATTAACAGAGCGGAGAACAAATGCAATGGACAGTTTTGTAAGAAAAAACGTAAATTAAATAGAGATGTAAGACGGTATGAAGTTCATGAGGATTATCCCATTAATAAAATTTACATAGAGAGAAATGTGGATGTGAAGGAAAATGAAAAATCTCACTTCGACTTGGTTCAGGGTGATATATATGAAGGTGATGAAGTGGTTGATGATTATGTGAGTATAGATGGTAGCATTGAACCTAATATGGGGGATTTTCAAGTTCCCAGACGCTCGAAAAGAATAGCCAGCAGAAATATGGAAAGGAAAAACGCACATTATCAGGGGAATCCATGGAAAGGATTTGGCAACCGGGGGAGGGGCAGGACTTATTGAACAAAGAGGAAATTACTAATGATAATATTGTAAATTGTTATGGTGGGTTCAAAATTTACAATTATACCTCTAGGGAGATTAAAAAAAATAATTTTTCACTTTATTCTCCAAGGGGTTTAAATTTGTTCCCACACAAATTCCAGATTTAGCAGAGGTTATGTTGAATATACACCTTTATACTAAGAAGTTAAATTTTCAGGTTATGTTTCCTGTGACCAGGCTGGATTCTACTGGTGGGGTAAAGAAAAGTAGTACATATAACCCCCCTTTACATCCCCTGATAAGTACCTATGAAAAAGTGGTCAAGGAGTAAATTTATGGTTTATGGGTGGAAGAGAAGAGGTTTTATTTTGATCTGAATCCTAAGGAAAGAACCTTATTAAAATAATTAAATGCTGATAAGACCCTTAGGATTATAGCTCCAGATAAAGGAGGTGACATAGTTCTTTTTGATTCTGATGATTATATTAACATCATGCAGGGAATGTTATGTAATGAAAACAACTACCTGCAAGTTTCTTAAAACCAAATTAATATAGCTCATCAATGGATAGATGGCTATTTGGAAGAATATTTATTAGAACAAAGAATTTCATTTGAAACCCATAATTTTTTGGTTAATGCACATCCTAAGGTTCCTGCCTTTTTGGCATACCAAAAATCCATAAAAGTATTTAGTCTCCTCCATTTAGACCTATTACGACAGCCAGTGGGTCTAAAACCCACAATTTGGCCATCTTTGTGGATAGAACTTGTAGATATACTTTGGAAGGGATACCACATATCCTTAAAGATTCATGGGACTTTCTGGGACAATTAAAACCTGAGTTATGGTCTGACGATGTAATTCTTTTAACAATAAACATCCAGGATGTATACCTAGGACCGAAGGGATGGAATATTTTGAGGATATTTTACAGACTTGCTCCACTTTTGACCGTGGACAACTCCAGCTGATTTGTGAAATTATGGCCTATGTCTTGGATAATAATTTTATATATTTTGAGGGTGAATACTATCAACAAATCAGGGGTATTGCCGTGGGAGTGGCCTGTGCCCCTTTATATGCCAATTTGGTTCTGTTTGGCTGGGAAGTACAATGGGTGTTTAATAGCAAATTTCGGGCTGATATACTCGCGTTTCAAAGATTTTTGGATGATATTTTTATTCTGTGGAAGAGGGAAGGAAGAAGATATTACCCTATTCATGGAATATTTGAATCAAACCACATCATTTTTGAAATTTACTCATGAGGTGAATAAATTAGAAACTAATTTTTTGGGTGTGAGGATCTCTAAGACTAAACAGGGTTTTAAATCCAACTGACATTTTGTATTGCTTACCTACATTATTTAAGCCACCACTCCAAAAAACAGAAAAAAAGTATAGTTAAAGGTCAAGCAATTAGGGTGGCTAGAATGACCTCAGAGAGAGAATATGTAATAAAAGGGCTTGAAGTTTTGAAAACTATGTTTTTTTTAGAGAGGGTATCCATCTAATATAGTTGAACCCATTATTGTGGGGGTTCTTGGTGAATGGGGGAAGAGATACAAGCCCTTACTGGGTAGTGCATGTGCTATGGTTGGATCTAAGATGGATAGAACTGTTGATGGAATGGATGAAACAGTGAATGTATTGGAACAGGACAGCCTTATGAATTCAAATATTAGAAATTATAATCAGGTGTGTGTTACTCAACACAGCCGCTTGTCTAATCAGATCAAACAGATTTTATATCAAAAACTGGGGTATATTCAAGGTAAACAATGAGGTATACAATAAGGTGGGGGGAAAACCCATGTTTTCCATGAAGGTTGGTAGTAACATTAAATTAAATTTAGAGAAAATTAGAGTGGATGGGATACATGACAGAGGAAATACTAAACCCTGTGGGCATTGTTCTTATTGTGGTTATATTCTTCAGATACCTTTGGTAACCTTAAAAATAGAATTGGTAGTGTTATATATTTAAGGAAATGGAACTGTTATACTAATAAGATAGTTTATATTGCATTGTGTAACACCTGTGATGGATTTTATATTGGGAAAACAGAGAGAGCCCTGAAATGTAGAATATATGAGCATTTATATGAAATTAAACACCAAAAGGAAACCAATGCCCTTTACAGACATAGTCAGGTTTGCAGTGAACATACTGGCTTTAAATTTGCCATAGTGGATACAGTGAATCTGGATGTGAGGGGGGGAGATTGGAAAAATCACCTACATAAAAAGGAATTCCTGTGGCAGCTTAGGTTGGCTGCAAATTTTTATCCTGGATTAAATGACCATATATCCATATTTTCAGTTCTAAAGCAAAGGGCTAATCAAATTAGATAATGTATACAGCCCATTTTTGAATGTAGATTGAATTTACTGACATTAGCATACGTAAAACAATATATATATATATATATATATATATATATATATATATATATATATTTTTTTTTATTATTATTTATTTATTTATTTATTTTTTTTAATTGAATGCATTTTTTATGTATAGTTTTGCCTAGACAAACTTTTATGTAAAACTATGAATTATGTGAATATACATGTAATATAATATGAAAAGTGTATAAACAAGATATTAGGAGAATTTTATTTGATATATATAAATTTCACTTTTAAAATTTAATACTTTGGTACCTGGTGCTTTAAATGTTTAAACGTTGATTAATTAGTGTATTAATTGGTTTGCAGTGTTTTGTGGGAGACTAAATGTGGATTGTAATTTTGGGCAGTTGTTCTGAAGAAGTCATTTTAACATGATGAAAGCGCTTAATATGGTTTACTTTGGATGATTTTTTTTTTATTATATTAAACAACAGTATCTACGGTTCCTTGGTGCTTTTTTCTTTGGTTTGTAGTTTATCTTGCACCAACACACTTTATTTTTAGACACCAAAAACAACCACAAAGCCTGCTATAGTTATATCAATAATCTCCACGGCAATACCCAGATTTGCTCTGAGTTGCTGCACAGTGGTACCTCCTATACTGAGCCAACAGATATTGCCAACATACTGGCTGACCAGATTCAGTGCCAACGTTACCCCTCCCCCCAAAGGACCAGTCACAATACCAGAGGAATACCGGGCATCCAGCATTAGTGCAGCACAGGTTAAAGCTGCATTGTCCAACCCAAGAATACAGCTTCCATGGGACCCGACAATATCCCTGGATATGTTCTACATGAACTACAAAGTGCACTGGCACCACATCTGTGTGCCCTGTTCACTCGCAACCTCACCTCAGGCTTTATCCCTGCCGAATGGCACACTGCTACAGTCATCCCTCTCCATAAAGGGGGAGCGACTACAGACCCTTGGAATTATTGCCCCATTAGCCTGATGAGTCTGATATGTAAGGCTCTGGAGCACATCATCATGGACCTAATTAACAAGGATATAGGGAATCTCCAAACTCCAGAACCCATGCAATTTGGTTTTGTGAAAGGGAGATCATGCCTGCTCAACCTGGTTGACTTCTTTGCCAACATTTGTCACCAGAGCTGTGGATGAGGACAAGTCAGTTCGTACAGCCTACCTCGATCTTGCCAAGGCCTTTGATACCATTCCCCACTCAGGAATTATTGATAAACTCACCAAACTAGGCATCATCCCCTATATCACTAGGTGGGTTGCAAATTGGATCACAGAAAGAACCCACAGTGTGAACGTAGCGGACTGCAAGTCAGACTGCCGACCAGTCATGAGTGGAGTCCCACAGGGCTCGGTCCTGGGTCCTCTCCTCTTTAGCATGTACTTCTCAGAAGTCCAGGCCAACATGGAGGGACTCGGGCTGACCAAGTCCACAGACAACTGCAAGCTGGGAGCCGTTCTTAACTCCCCAAGTGATGCAGACATCCTACAGAAAGGCCTCACTGAGACCAGTGACTGGTGTCGACATCATGGCCTTAAGCTTAATGCCAAAAAATGCATTGTCATCCCTTTGGGAAAAACTCAGTTCCCACTAATTACCACATCGATGGGAGCCCACTGAACACTGAAGGCATTATAAGAGATCTGGGGACGCAGGTTGACAGCAACCTCTCCTTCGGCCTCCACATTGCCACTGTGGTCAGAAAGACCTTCTGTGTGGCACATCTCATTATCAAGGGTTTTGCATCCAGGAAGAAGGAGGTCATCATCTCTCTACTCTTCCCTCATTAGGCCATTAGAGTATAATGCCCCATTTGGCATGTACCTCACGAGACACATGCAACAACTGGAAAGGCCACAAAAGTACCTCACGAAGAGGATCCTAGGCCTTAAACAGCTGTCCGACACAGACAGACTGAAAAAACTCCAGCTATTCTCTCTCATATCGTCTACTAAGAGGCGATCTTTGCTTGACTTACAAAGCCATGTCTGACCCAGCACTGTTAGAAATGCCACATCTAAAGAAATCCCAATCCCTCTGCACTACACGCTCCAGAGACCTCAACCTCATTATCACAATCAACAGAACATGCTGGAGGGACAGGTTCATAACCCAGAGACTGCCCATGCTCTGGAATAGACTTCCCATACATGTCAAGCAGAGCACCTCACTGGCCATCTTCAAGAGAAATCTTGATGAGTGGAGTGGATAGAAAATAGTATGTTCACCCCGGGGATCACTGCAGTGGCTTGACTTGATAGAGGCACTGGGAACTAATGTGGGGTGGCACGATGCCAGGGCATTTCTATGGGCTGGGCTTGTAAAGGCTCCAGGGACATTAGCCTAATACACACCTATGAAACTGTGTTTTCCTATCCTTTATCTTTTTCCAACCTGTTCTCTCTCCTGACCTCCTGTTGTTCCCTGTCTCCAGTACCTCTCAACACCCTTTCTAAGATGACTTGCCAGCTCAGTACCTACTCTAGCTCCCAAATGCTCCACAGAAACTCCCCAGTTCTTCTGCAAACTCCACATCTTCTGACACTGCAGAGCTTCCTGACCTAAATCCCTGCTCCATACCCTATGCACCTTATCCACCTCCCTCACTACCCTCTCCTGCAGCCTGCACTGTTTTTTTCATCTTGTCCCATTCTTGGAAGTCCTGCCTTATCTCAAGTTTTCCCAGTGATCTGCTTTACAAATACCAAAGGAGTGTGCACCTGTATATGATGGGACCATTGAGCAAGTCACACCCCCATCAGAAAACTACAATAAAACACACCACTTATCATAAGAAAATTGCGAACAAAACAAGCCTGATTGCAAAAGGAAACAGATTGTTATCTTTTGTAATCCCCAGCCTAGATGAATCTATTAGTTACTACAGAAATAAGAACCATGGTGAAAACTAGCTGAACACAACAGTAGTACTGTCAGATAAGAACCACTGCACAACTAAACACAATTCTTTTACTTGTGGGCTCTGCCCCCACACCCCGACATGGGAATTTCATCCTCATACTTCCTAACTTACATATACTAACACCACAGCCACCAGCAAAAGGAAAAAAAAACTCACTTGGAGCAACACTTGACAATAGCTCACTCAACCATCCCAGTAATCACTGACCATGCATTTCACAGCTTGTATATGGTGTAGCACACAACAGCAAAATATGCACTTGATATAGTGTACGTAGGGCTGTTGTAATTAGTTTGTGTGGTCTTGTTACACTTGGGCTCCAAACCAGTTGTTCTACATTATGAAGGTGTCTTTTGCATCCTTGTGGTCGAAATGTGCTGATCTAACCTGTCTGAGTTGGGGATTGCTGGTGAAAGGCTTACTGTGCTCTTTCCTGATTTGGTAGTTAGCTTAAAACTTGCTCCTCTTTGCTTGTATTTAAGCCTTGCATTTGTGTGGGCTTTGGCATAGATACTTGGAGCCGCTCGTTGTTTGGCGACTTTAGAATCTGCTTTTACCTGGAGAAATCCATTACTGGAAAGACAAAAACAAGTAATGTGATGTTGTTCTAACTCGCCTTCATTCTTACTAGGTTGGGATCGGATACGATCCTCTGATCCATTTCGGCCTTTGTATTCATGCTCAAGGTCTTCTGTCAGCTCATGGCTAAACCCTATCCCAGCATGCACTAGAACCTTCCCCAGATCTCATTTGCCGCTAAACAAGATCAGGTGTTTGTCTGCTAGCTCTGGCTAAGTATTACCTTTATTTCTTGTTCAACCTTTAGAAAAGTGACTTTTGTCTGTTATTTAACCTTATACTGTCATTACTTAGTGTGCAAGTCTTTTTCCACTTTTGTGGCGATGTTTTTTGCTATTAGCCATTGTTTTCGTTTTGGCCTTTGTTGTCCCTTTCCCGGCTTCCTTTTTACAGTTAAATAGCCTGTTTAAGTTAGAGAGCTCTTATTCCTTCCGTGTATTTCTTTCCTGAAGCCTTTTAAATACAGTTTGTTTTCAGTTAGAGAGCTGTTTTCTTCTCAGCTCGTTTAAGTTAGAGGGCATTCTCTAACTTTTTTCTGTCTCCTGGGCATAACCTGTTTAAGTTAGAGAGCTGTGCCTCCCTCTGTTTCCCCTTTTTAGTTTAGAGGGTCTAGCTTAAAAAAAAAAAAAAAGTTATTTCTGTTTTTTTTTCTGTCCAGTTAGTTTTTTCTGTGTTAAAATGTCTAACAACGATTTGAAACCAATGGGTTTCAAAAAATGTGAAGGCTGTGGAAAGAAAATGCCCTTAAGTGATAGACACACACTTTGTACCTATTGTCTTGAGGCCATCCATTTCCAGGAATCATGCTTCATCTGTCATGCTTTTAAACACAGAGCGCTCCTGGAGAGGAAGAACAAATTAATGTTGAAAGGACTATTAAACTCCCCCCTTCCCAGAGGCTTTAGAAGAAGGTCCAGGTTCATCCAAGATTGACAATCCTCCCAGCTCAAAATCTGAACAATCTGACAAGTCCAGGAAGAAATCTTCCTCTTCCACTTTATTGGAACCGTCAAAAAAGATTCGAAAAATCTCCACACCGGATCCGAAGCTCATCAGATCCGACAAATCATCCTCAGCTCGGACACCATTTGCCTCTGTACCGGTTGATTTGAGATACAGAGGCCGTCTCGAGCCTTGGAGCCATTCTACCCTACACTCAGATCGTCAGTTCTACAACAGTCCAAGTCTCCAACCTCCTCGACTCAGACTTCCAGGAGTCTTTCCAATGACGACGTGAATCAGGTGGTACAGAGGCTGTTGGACACCAGCACTGGCCGGGTTCTTGTTAAATCTGACCACCCGAGGGCTTTGCATCTTACCACATCCACGTCTTCTGCTCTGATTCCTCCTCCGATCCAGCCCCTAGCTTTGGAGTCGGAAGATCCTGAGCTGATTGTAGTGGAACCCTCAGATCTGAGACCTACCATGGAATCTATGGAGCCTACCATGGCCCTGACATCCTCGGCTCGGAGGAGTCTAGGAGCTGACTCTATCCAGTCGGATCCTGGAAGGTTAGTCAGATCGGACAGTTGTCTGATCCCGTTTTGCCTCTTGGAGCCTCAGTTGAGCTCGGCTCCTATCTCGACCTCGAGTCCATCATCTTTGGTTCCGGGGAATCCCTCGGCTTCTTTGGATCCAGGGATATCCTCGGATCAGGGATTGGGGGGGGTTGAGGTAATGAGGAGAGTGCCGTCTCCACAGAGTGCTCCACTGTCATGTTCGGATGTTCTACACCCCCAAAAGCTCTGGTGTCCGCCTCTATACTCCTTAATGCACAGGGATGCAGGGATCCTCTTCTGAAACCTCCCCAGAGTACCCCTTCAAGGAAGTCCTTCAGAAGAGACTATGCAAGAGGAAGCATTTAGACTCCCCAGTGGAGTCCATCTCTTCTGATACGGACCTCGATGAAGCTGAAGGGTCCCCATGGTCGCCTCCTGATGATGTCTCCTTTGGAAACATCCTGGAAATGCTAATACAGAGAGGCGTCTAGAAGTCTACCAACCCTTCAGTGGAGGAGTCCGTATACCTGAAGGCATTTCGATCTCACCCTTCCACCTCTTGGGTGTCTCCACCTTTCGATGAACTTATGGAACTAATTTCTCAGAAGGTGTGGGAGTCCCCAGATTCAGTGAAACCTGTTCCTAGGAGGCCAAACGAACTTATCACATCCCCTTCAGACAAGGCTTTTTTAACCAAAGGAGTCCAAGTAGATGCTATGGCTGTAGCGGCGGCCACCAAGAAGGAACGCTCAAAGACATCTTCTTCTGTCCATACTCCGAACAAGGAGTCTCGGACAATGGACAGAAATGGAAAGTGCATTTTTTTCTTCAGCGACCTTTTCTCAGATCGATGAACTATCTCACTCATTTTAAGGTTGGAAAGAGACCTCCTGAAAGAGCTAGAAGATACTCTCCAAGGTTCAGTAGCTAAAGGGGTTGCAGTTAAAGTATCCTCTCAGCTCTCTACCTTAAACCCAGTTGTCAATGCCTCCATGAGACTCATGTCATATGCAGCGGATGGAGCAAGTAGAGCAGCGGGTTCAGGAATTTCCTTAAGGAGACATTCTTGAATGTGCTTGTGTGACTTTGCGGAGCCCTTTAAATCTTCCTTTATGAATGCCATGTTCGATGGCTTGTCCCTTTTCAGGCCCAAAGTCAAGGACACTCACCAGGTGTGAGCAGGAAGGAAAGACTCTGTCTACCATAGGAGTCGATTTTTCCATGCCTACTAGACCTTATCCCAAAGGTCAGAAAGGCAGTGGCAAAATGTGTTTCCGAAAATCTCAGATCTTTTCAAGACACACGTGCTGAAGCTTCTCCCAGAGGCAGAGGGGGAAGTAGTAATGGAAGGCGCCGAACACACGGCAGAGGGCGTCCGCAGAATCAGGGCAACAGAGATTCTTTCTTTGGTAAGCCCTTTCAGCGCTTCTAAATGGAGGCCCATCTGTCCAGCTTTGGAGGCAGTCGAGGGTTGCTTATCTTTGTACCAAGAAGCCTGGCAACAAATAAAAGACAAATGGGTACAAAGCATCATATCCAGAGGTTGCACCATACCTTTTTCCCTTGCCGTTCCAAAGATAAAAAAGATTCCAGACATGCCACCCAGTCAAAAGGAACAAACAACTTTAGAAATTCAAAAGTTGCTAGACAAAAGAGTCATCCTAACCATCCCTGCAGACCAAATAGGATCCGGAACTTACTCAAGATTCTTTTTAGTCCCAAAGAAAACAGGGGACTGGAGACCAGTTCTGGATCTTGTAGATTTAAACAAATCAGTAAGAAAGGCCAAGTTCTTGACGGTAACACTGCAGTCAGTACTCCCCTTTCTGGGACAAGACGATTACATGTGCTCTATAGATCTCCAGGATGTGTACTACCACATAAAAATGGACAGGCAATCCGGGAGACACCTGCGCTTTCACCTGGGAGCTAGTCACTACCAGTTTCAAGCGCTGCCCTTTGGCTTCACTACAGCCCCCAGAGTGTTCACCAAATGTATGGCAGTAGTCACGGCTCACTTCAGATGTATAGGATTCTGGGTGTTTCCATACTTGGATGACTGGCTTCTAACCGCCACGACCAAGCATCTACTAATAAAAACAAGAGAGACAACCTTGCAACTCTGCTCTCATTTAGAGATTACAATAAACTATGAAAAGTCTGCCTTCTCTGCATGTAGTTTTCATAGCGGCAGGATTAACAATAAAACATGAACAAATGCACATAAAACTTAGTAAGGAGTACTACAGACGACTTAAATTAATCCTGAAAACAGCACTGACATCTAAGAACAAAACCCAAGCTATAAACCAATTTGCTTTACAGTTTTGGAGTGATTGACTGGCCCCAAAACTTGTTGGATAGATTAGATAGGAAAACAAGAAGGATGCTTCATGCTCACCAAATGATTTATAAAAATCAGTGCATACCAAGATTGTATAGTCTGCATTCTGAAGGAGAGATGGGCCTCCTTGAAATTGATTATATGTATAGATCTGCAATCGTGGGTCTCCACACATATCTTCTGACCTCACAAGACCCAAACGTAGTGAAAGTTTTGAAACATGGGGAGAATAAAAATCCAAGATGAATTCTCTGCTTAATCTAGCAGAAGCTTATCAGCGTCAAGCAGGAATGGAAATCAAACCAGACGTAGATAAAAATCAGGCAGCAACTGAATGTGCTAAAAAACAAAAGAAAGAATATAAGATGAAGGATCAGATGAGAAGGCAAGAAATGTGGAAAAAGCATAAATATAGTTGCAAGTTAGAAAACTTGTGGAAGAACCTCATGTTCTGGAATGAACACAGGAATGGTTAAGGAGAGGCGAATTCAAACCAAGAGATGAATGGTTAATATTGGTGTTCCAAGATAGTGGTCTGCATAAACGTTGGTTTATAAAGTCCATTGAACCTGTAGGAGAAACAGACAAATGTAGGTTTTGTAAAACTGAATTGGAAACCGTTGCACACCTCGTTGCTGGTTGCGACATACTAATAACAGAAGGGCTGTATACTGAAAGGCATTATAATGTGTCGAGACTGTTGCACTGGGGATTGTGCAAACATTATGATATTGAAGTGGCCAAAAAAACACTGGAAACATGAGCCACAAAGCATGATAGAAAATGAAGAAGTCTACATCACATGGGATCATCCATTACCAACAGTTCAAAAGACAGATGCTAGAAAACTGGATATAGTGGTCCAAGAAAAGAAGCCAAGAGTAGCATGGATCATTGAAATTGCCACACCCAGTGACTACAGTGTCAAGACAAAAAGTCATAAAATATCAGGATCTGCAGGCAGAAACGAGAGCAGTGTGGAAGAAAGATAATAAAAATTTACAGTCGTATTTTAGATATATTACCAGTACATGTAACTCCATATGAACTGCAGAAGGCGTCGTTACTGGGCACATTGCGGGTGCTGCAAAGAGCACTACTGGCTGACATCAAAGATTGAAACAATACTAATTTCATGAACTTTAATCATGCTTTCACTTAGGAATGGGGTCCATTCCCATCATGGTATTAGAAACCCAAAAGATTTGGAGAAATTAAAATAGGGCAGAATTAAACTCAAGAAACATGTCAGCCAGACTCCCTTAAGAATGAATTAAAGTTCTAAGACACCAGGTTTCATACCTTCTAAGAAAGAAAAAAGTTCAAGCTTCTAAAAGCCCTAGGTATCATGGCAGCAGCAATAGTTCTGATCCCCCTAGCACGTCTGCACTTGAGAATTCTCCAGTGGTTGCTTTCCACTCAGTGGTCCATGCAAAACCTACCAATGTCTCACAAGATGATAATAGAAACTTGCAAGAAGGACCTTCGTTGGTGGATTTACTCCACTCAGTGACTCTAGGTCAACCATTTGTACTTCCCCAACCACTGGCCACAGTGACCACAGACTCTTCAGATAGGGTGGGGAGGGCATTATCTGGGGAAGACAGTACAAGGCACCTGGCAGGATCACGAGGCCCACTTGCACATCAATATTTTAGAGATGAGAGCAGTGCTTTTAGTGTTGCAGGCATTTCCGGACTCTCTTCCGCTGGGAACTATTAGAATACAGATCTTACCTCTTTGTCGAGAGGCCCTGAGAGTACGGCAGTGGGCAACCTCCTCTCAACATTTTCTGATAGTAATGCATATCCCGTGGAAATCCAACTTGATAGCGGATAGACTCGGCACAGGAATTCTGATGCCCCACGAGTGGTCCGTAAAACAGGAAGTAGCAGAAAAGATTTTCCACAAATGGGGCAAGCCTTGCTGTGACCTTTTTGCCACATCCATGAATGCCAAATACAGCAGCTACTTTGCCCTTATCCCACCTTAGGGGGAGTCACCAAGGGATGTACTTGTCCAAGATTGGCCCTCGGGTCTCCTGTACACTTTTCCTCCATTTCCATTAATTCCCAAAGTACTTCAGAAAGCGAATCGCTTGGGAATGGACTTGATACTCCTCACCCCATACTGGCCTCATCAAATCTGATTCTCCTTCCTGTGACCTTATCTTTGGGAGAAGCCTTGGACTCTGGACCTGGTTCCAGACCTTTTGATTCATGCATCAGGAATGCTCCATCCATCCCTTTGGACCCTCAAACTGACAGTTTGGCTGCTCCGATTCCAACAATAGCCAGGTTTCCTAACCTGTCTTCTTCAGTTAAACACATCCTAATTTCTTCTCATAAGGCTTCAACGAGAAAGATTTATAGAAACAAATGGAAAAGATTCTCCTTATGGGCTTCTCATAACCACATTGACCCCTTTTCCTCCCCAGTCAACTGCATTCTAGAATTCCTAGCAAAGCTTTTTCAAAGCTGGAGCTACTATTAGAGTTCAGCTAGCAGCGATCTCCAGTTTTCATCTAGGTGAATTGGGCTCTAACATTATGTCTCATAGGCTATGCAAAGCATTTCTTAAAGGTATCCTATTATTAAGACCACCCAACAGAAACCCTCCAATGCCATGGGACTTGCATTTTGTCCTATCTCTTTTAATTTTTCCCCTTTTGAGCCAGCATTATCTTGCAAACTTAAGTTTTTGTCCTGGAAAACCATCTTCTTGGTAGCAATCACCTCTGCTAGAAGAGTGTCAGAGTTGCAAGCCTTGTCTATAAAGCCCCCATACTTGTTTTTCTGTAGCGACAAACCCTTCTTTTTTACCCAAAGTATTATCAGAGTCAAATTTGAACCAAACTATAGAACTGCCAGTCTTCTCCCCAAATTATGAGAACAGGGCAGAATACATGTTGCATCCACTAGATGTGTATAAACAGTTAAATTTTTACTTGCACAGAACTACAGAATTCCAAAAATCTGACCAGCTCTTCATTTCCTTTTCAGACTCAAAGAAAGTTTCCCTTGTCTCTAAGGTAAGACTTAAAAAATGGCTTTTAGATTGCATAGCTTTTATCTATAAGTCTGAAAATAAAGATCTTTCCAGAAGAGTTAAAGCCCACTCTACAACAGCCATTGCAACCTCTTCAGCGTTTCGGGCTAAAATTATCAATTTATACCATTTGTGCTGCAGCATCATGGGCAAAACCACATACCTTTATCACTCATTACAAAGTCGATTTGGCCTCCAGGAATCGGGCCTGTTTTGGTTCCACAATTCTGAGGAATATTCTCCCTTGAGCCACCCAAGACACTAGGTGCTAGGGACGCTGTCCCAACCTAGTAATAATGATGGCGAGATAGGACAACAACACATAAAGAAGTTATGTACTCACTATAACATTCCATGCATGATGTCCATCTTTGCCTTCATTCTTACATCCCACCCTCCTTCCCTCTACCTGTCATACTCCTGAAAGTCCGAGTCTATACAATTGGATTACCTTAATCTCTGACTTTCTTCATCCGACTCTTTTTTTTTTTTTTTTTTTTTTTTTTTCTTTCTATGATACACTAATAACCCTTTTTATAAGAGCAAACAAGATCTGGGGAAGGTTCTAGTGCATGCTGGGATAGGGTTTAGCCACAAGCTGGCAGAAGATTTCAAGCTTGAATATAAAGGCCAAGACGGATCGGGTCCAAACCCAACCTAGTAAGAATGAAGGAAAAGATGGACAGCACACTTGGAACGTTATGGTGAGTACATAACTCCTTTTTTTGTATACTGTGACTGTACTTTAGCAGTTTCTTAACCTATTTGCTATTATTTTTGCACTTTATAGAAAAAAAATGTAGTATCTACTGCTGCTTTAAGTGGTTAATTGCACTGTATTACGTAGTTTTAGGGCTGTAGGTAGTTTATGTGGTCTTGTTACACATGGGCTCCAAACCAGCTATTCTACATTGTTTTACTGCACCCTTATGGCAGAAGTGTGCTGATCTCACCTATCTGAGTTTCAGATTGGTGGTGGAAGGTTTATTATGTGCTTTCCTGATTGGTAGTTAGCTTAAAACTTGTTTCTCTTTGCTCGTCTTTAATCCCTGCATTTTTGAGGTGCTGCTCTTTGCACAGTGGCAGTTAGCAGTGTACTGTACAGAAGCAAAAGCCTAGAAACTCCCCTTTGTTCCATAAACAGCTGTCAGTGAAACCCTTTCAAGCTTTTCTGCTCTTTAGGAGCAACTCATTTGTGTACTGAGCAGCGTTGCCTTATTGATCAGTCTTAGCCTACACAAAGTATAGGTCCCTCCTGTAGTCTCAGTGCTACCAGCACACTCCTGTCAAATTAACCCATTCCCTACCCTAATAAAACATAGAGTAAGAGCCTGCTATCATGGACGGGCAGTTTCCCATCATCTCTCTGGCCAGCCTCATAGGCATCCTGATGCAGTGTAGCAATGGTCTCATATATACTGACAACCACTTACTCCTGAAACAAACAAATACTTTGTGAGAGATGTAGTTACACTATGAAATTTGAGCCAAGACTCTCATATAAAGACAAATTGAATTCCAAACAGGTTATCAGCACACAAACTTCACACACTAAATAACGACATAACGCATAAACCCACATATGCGAAGGTACTCCATAGTAGCTTACCAAACACGTAATAAAACACACACCAGTGTCTCAACAAATAAGTCCATAAGGTGTAACACTACAAAACCTAATGTACTGGTCATGAGTGACTCCATTGTGAGACACACGGATGTTTCCCTCACCAGACTGGATAAGGAGCAGGTTACGGTTAGCTGCCTGTCAGGTGCCAGGATCCGTCAAGTCAGTCAAGCACAAGTACAGGTATGACTCCGTCATAGTCCATGTGGAGGAAAATGACTAGAGATGTACTTCACTGGACTATATGAAGAGAGACATGACGGAGCTCTCAGATTGGGTTACAGGCAGTTATAAGCCTAGCCTTAAGCATTCTAGCTTCTTTAAGGATGTTGCCACAATACAAACAAAAATGGTTGACTTTAAATTGGCTTAGCTTCTGGTGTCAGTCCAAGGGGATTCAAAATCTATCAGCCTAGGAAGACATGGTCGACAGGCCATGCTGCTTTGCCAGAGATGGCCTGCACCTATCTCCTGTAGGATTTTGGATACTGGCAAAGGCAGTAGCCACCCCTTTTGTGCCTTTTTTAGGCATTGCCAAAATAACCAACCTCCCAACATAACAAAATCCTCCCTAGATAAACTCAAGGGACTGCTACTTAATGCTAGTGTTCTACACAAAAAAATTGCACGCCTCAATTTGGAAGATGCTGACATCTGTGCATTCCCTGAGACATGGTTCAAAGGCACGGAAAGCACTCCCGCCATGCAGTTCTACAATGCCTTCCCTATGTTCAGACCACAAACTGAGCATGAAAGAACCAAAGGAGGAGGTATATCCATCTTCGTTAAGGTTAAGTACACCTCAAGACTGGTCAAACAGTATGAATATCTTGAGCTACTACATGTCAAGTTAACTACAGGCAAAGCCCCCTACCACATCATAGCTAGCTATAGGTCCCCCACCATGAAAAAAGAAAAGCATACCGCATACCTGGACTTGCAAGAGTCACTTTCCATACAACCCATCACCTTACTCATGGGTGATTTTAATTATCCTACCGTCAACTGGGAAACGTACATGACCACAAACATGCTAGTTCAGAGGTTCTTGGATTTTGTTAATGCAGATGCTCTGGAACAGCTGGTTAGCACACCTGCAAAAGGCTCAAGTGTCCTGGACAATAGTACTCACTAACATGGGAGAGCATTACCCCCCCCCCCCCGCCCCCGTGTGATGTCCACCTGGGTAAAATCAGACCATAAATCAGTCTTGTTTGATGCAATTATAAGACCACATCAATTTCAAAAATGGTTAAGAATTTTTCAAAGACAAATTACCTCCTACTAAGTGATGGTATAAGAGGTTTCCAAGCCCCCTCACATGCAAATAACATGGATGTCTATGCAGAGGTGTACACCAATGGCCTGTATAACTAGTTAAACAGTTGTGTGTCATCGACTGTACCTGACCGGACTAAAACTAGGTCTTCCCAGACAAACAAGCCACCCTGATGGACCCTTACTATAAACAAGCTGTACAACAGGAGAAATAAACTAATGTCCAAGAACAAGATGGAACTGGCTCAGCAGAGGAAGAAATCCTTATTTAGCTTTAAACAAATTAGAGATCTTATCAAGTCCTCCAAAGCTAATTACAAAGCAAAAATAGCCTCCCTAGCTAAGGATAATCACAAGGTCTTATTTAACTACATTCAGTCTAAAATGGAATACTCATTTATGTGCTGAATTGGTTTTGGATGCCAACACCCTTACTCAACTGGAGGTAATAGCCAACCTGCTAGCTGACAGAAAGTGGATGACTTCACCTCTAGCAAAAGACCAGTCATCAGTGGTGTATCACGGGGTTCTGTGTTGGGCCCCTTAATGTTTGGAATTTATTTCTCAGAAGTCCAGGCAAACCTGGACAGCCTGTGGCTGACCAGCTTCACTGACTATTGCAAACTGGGAGCAATCATTGTATCCCCCAGTGATGTTCATATACTACAGACAGGGTTAACACAGACAAATGATTGGTACCAAAGCCACGGATGAAAGTTAAATGCAAAAAAAAAAAAATGCCTTATTTATTTTGGGAAAGCAGACATCTCTGCTAATTACATTATAGACAGTATACCCCCTAAGTATAGACCCAATGGTACATGATCTGAGTACTCAGGTTGATAGCAGTCTGAACTTTGACAGCCAAGTATCCACAGTAATAAGGAAATCCTTCTATGTGGCACATCTTATAAGTAAATGCATTGCATCTAGATATAAGGATATTATAATTCCATTATACTCAGCCCTCATCAGACCAATAACTGAGTACAGTGTTCCCTTTTGCATGCACCACACCAGACACCTGCAACAATTGAAGAGACCACAGAGGTTTCTCACCAAGAAATTGCAGGGTACACAAAACAAGTCTTTCGCAATAAGACTGAAAGCCCTGTCACTGTATTCTGTCTCCTACAGGTTGCTAAGGGGTGACCTGTGCCTGCTTACAGGACAGTCTGTGACCTGGCCCAGATGGAAATGCTACACATTAGTAAATTAAACTGCAGGAGGGTCACTTGCTCCAGGGATCTTAGCCTAGCCTCTGACATGAACAGGTCATACTGGAAAGATAGATACATCTCTTAGAGACTGCTCATTCTCTGGAACAAGCCTGCAATTCATGTAAAACAGAGCATCTCCATGACCCGCTTCAAATGCAACCTAGAGCAATGGATGGGTGATCTTCACTCACCTAACCACCAACAATTGGGGCAACTTCGAATAAATATAGCTAGGCTTCTAAGAGCTCTAAGGCCGTTAACCTAGTAACCTCCTATGAACCTATAAACTGTAAATATATACAGTGAATATAAAAAGTGTACACACCCCTGTTAAAATGCCAGGTTTTTGTGATATAAAAAATGGGAACACACTAAATCATTTCAAAACTTTTCCCACTTTAATGTGACCGATAACCTGTACAATTCAATTGAAAAACAAACAAATCTGTTAGGAGAAAAAATATAAAATATAAAAAACGTACAATAAACTGGTTGCATAAGTGTGCATACCCTTAAACTATTACTTTGTTGAAGAACTTTTTAATTACAGCATTCAGTCTTCTTGGGTACACATCTGCCATCAATTTAAGAGATTCTGATTAACCCCAAATAAAGTTCAGCTGTCCTAGTAGGATTTTCCTGACATTTACTCAGTTGCCTGCTACAGAAAAAGCCATGGTTCGCAGAGAGCTTACAAAGGATCAAAGGGATGTCATTTTTGAAAGGGATCAGTCAGTAGAAGGGTACAAAAAAATTTCAGCAGCATTGGTTATACCATGGAACACAGTGAAGACAGTCATCAAAAAGTGGAGAAAATATAGGACAACAGTGACATTGCAAAGAACTAGACATCCCTCCAGAATTGATGAAAAGACCAGCTGAAAACTGGGCAGGGAGGATGCCAAGAGACCTACAGCAGCACTGAAGGAGCTGCAGGAATTTTTGGCAAGTACTGGTTGTTGACTACATGTGACAACAATCTCCCGTATTCTCAATATGTCTGGACTGTGGGGTAGGGTTGCAAGACGGAAGCCTATTTTTCACAGAAAAACATCCAGGTCCAGCTAAAATTTGCAAAACAATACAGCAAGTCTCCCAAAAATGTTTGGGAAAATGTGTTATGGTCTGATGAGACCAAGGTTGAACTTTTTGGCCACAATTCCAAAAGGTACATTTGGCACAAAAACAACACTTCGCATCACCAAAAGAACACCATTCCCACGATGAAGCATGGTGGTGGCAGTATCATGCATTAGGGTTGTTTTTCTTCAGCTGGAATTGAGGCTTTAGTCAAGGTGGAGGGAATTATGAACAGTTCCAAATAGTAGTCACTTTTGGCCCAAAGCATCTGCTAGAAAGCTGAAGATGAAGAGGAGTTTCACCTTTCAGCACGACAATGACCCCAAGCATACATCCAAATCAGCAAAAGAATGGCCTCACCAGAAGAAAATTAAAGTTTAGGAATGGCCCAGCCAGAGCCCAGACCTAAATCCAATAGAAAATCTGTGAGGTGACCTGAAGAGCACTGTGCACAAGAGATGCCCTCACAATCTGACAGATTTGGAGCTCTTTTGCAAGGATGACTGGACAAATATTGCCAAGTCAAGATGTACCATGCTGATAGACTCCTACCAAAGAAGGCTGAATGTTGTAATTAAATCAAAAAGTGCTTCAACAAAGTATTAGTTTAAGGGTCTGCACACTTAAGCAACCAGTTTATTGTACTTTTTTTATTTTTTATATTTTCCCCCAACAGATTTGTTTGTTTTTCAATTGAACTGAACAGGTTATAGGTCACATTAAAGGTGGGAAAAGTTTTGAAATTATTTATTGTGGTCTCATTTTTTTATATCACAAAAACATGGCATTTTAACAGGGGTGTACACTTTTTATATCCAATGTGTGTGTGTGTGTGTGTGTGTGTGTGTGTGTGTGTGTGTGTGTGTATATATATATATATGTATATATATATATATATATATATATATATATATATATATATATATATGGGTTCACTTTGGAATCTCAAAATACTGAAATATCGAATTTCAGTATCTCGAGACCAAAGTGTCGAATCTGCAGTTGCGCGAATCTTCTGAATGTCGAATACGGAAATCTCGAACCTGCAGTGGTGATGGCGCATTTGGTAAGTGTAATGTTATTTAAGGATTTTGGGGAGGGTTTGTGTGTGTGTTAGTGTGTTGGGGAGTTTTAAGTGTGGGTTACAGTAGGTAGGTAAGCGTGTGAGTGTGTAAGTGTGGAGAGTGGTCGTGTTTGTATGTATGTAATGTGTGTTCGTGTACGGGAGGGGTGTAGAATGTGTGGTAGTGGGTTTGCTGTCTTCTGGTTTTTAGTGCGACCTCAGAGCTAGTATATCTATATATGTAAGGGGGTATGGGGGACGCAGCAAGGGCATGTGTGTGTTGGTTTTGTTGTGTTCGTGTGTGTTGGTTTGGTTTGTTGTAGTGTCGGGAGGTAGGTGTGTTTATTTGTGTGGTGTATTGTTTTTGTGATGTTTGTGGTTTTTAATTTTGCGGTTTTGAGGTTTCGGGTTTGTGAGTTTTTGTATTTATAGTCTCGAAATACTGAAATTATATATTTCAGTATTTCAGGATTATAAAGTGAATCTCCCCTTACACCCCCACTACTTATATATACTAACTCCGAGGCTGCATTAAACACCGAAAGACAGCAAACCCACCACTACACATTTTACACCCTCGTTGCACAAACATACATACAAACACTACCACTCTCAACACTGACACACTCGCACTCTTACCTACCTACCCAACCCACACCTAACACTCCCCAACACACTAACCTACACACAAACCTCCCCAAAACCCTTAAAAAACATAACACTTACCTAAAGCGGCATCAGCACCGCAGGTTCAACATTTCTGGGGGTCAATATTCTGCAGTTTCGCACAACTGCAGATTTGACAATTTGGTCTCGAAATACTGAAATTCGACATTTCAGTATTTCGAGATTCCAACGGGAACCCATATATATAAATATATAGATAGATAGACAATGTATAAATAATATATGTGTGTGTGTAAACAACCTGGAAACAAATGGAAATATAAAATTAGCATATCTTAACAAAACGCTCACTACACTACTAACATATCCCTCCCAGCAAAGTAAAAATTGCCTGACAATTGTTATTCCCATGGACTTTGACACCTTGGTAGCTATTAGTGAGCTAGGCAAAGGATGAAACAATTGGGAAGGGTGGCAGTGAGAGCTCAGTGCTGGCTTAACCATCCTGGAGTGAAGGTGTGGCAGGCTAGTCCACTACACTACACTGCTGACATTGACTGGAGACTCAGAAATGCAGCAGGCAGCATTAAGAGTGGTTGATCTAAACATCCCATCAAGAAGCACTTCATTGTCTGAACACGTTAGGTGACTAGTACTGGCGGTTGAAAATTAGGCCTCTTCGATGCCAGGAGTTACAGTTAAGCAGTAAATCTCAGTAGGTACTTGTATGATGGCTTACCGTGATCAGGTCTTTTCAGAAAAAGGAAGCTGCAGGTAATTCATGTTATTGGCTAATAGCTGACAGACAATTGGTGTAAATCTCACTTAAAGAAATGCCTGACATTATTGAAAAAAACAAAGCAAAATATATATACCTCAGAAATGGAGTAGAAAAATATTAATAAGACTGTTCATTCTCTAAAACCCATGTACTTTGCATAATTCTGTGCAGTATACACAGTTTCCTTGTCTAATTGGAACAGAAAACAGTAATTCTAAACAAAAATCACAAAGAAACAAGGATAAATTGAATATACAATGGACTGTTTTAGTATAAAAGATGAAAGAACTTAGCTCATGACTCAGTTTCATCACTGTTAACAAAACTCATTCCCTAAACCTGCAGCTTAAAATATTTCATGTATCACATGCCAGCCTTGTGTGTGTGTATGTATATGTGGATGAATATGAATGTATGTTTATATTTATGTGGGTATATATATCGTATGTGTGTGTGTGTTTTTGTGCAACCCAACAGGAAGCATTTTTCTGGAAGAACATTTTCAGAACTTCATTGAGAAAAGAGGAAACAAAAAAATTGGCAGCAACAGAAAGTTCCCCCCAGAAAGGAAAGTGTATAAAAAATATGAATGGAAGAAGGGGAAAGAAAACTGAAAAGCCCACAAGTGTGGGGCAAGTTTAGGGAACTCCTGGAACAACACCTACATTTTGATAATGATTTGACATGTGAATTACTAAGAAGTGGCAAATTTAAAACAAAATATGAAAGGTTAACAATGGAACTCAAAACAATGAACTACATACACGTCTGATTACAAAATCATTAAAAAGTGTAAACGCTGCAGACATTTCTAGGTTCTGCAGTGAAGAACTAGAAACAGTTGCATATCTTGTTGCTGGTTGCAATATAACCATGGCTGAGAGTCTGTATACTGAAAGGCACTATATTATAGTAAGGTGTTCAACACTCCAAAGTACGTTTATTTGAGAAGCCTTGAAAGGAAAGTAAATATTGTTGGAAGAAATAACCAGGGAATTGTTATGGCTAGGCTTGTACAGGCCCTAGAGCCAATAGTCTAATACTAACCTATGAACATGAACCATGAAAAATGATTAAAAATTAAGATGTTCTGGTGCTGCTAATTCACCCAGTATCATTAGTTAAGAAAGTAGAAGCAAGAAAACTAGGTATAATAGTGAAAAAAGGAGAAAAGTATCCTTAATCATTGCAATAGCTATACCCAGTTATTTTTGTGTCCTATATACTGAATGACAGTATGTAGGTCACAAATATCAGGATTTCCAAACAAAAACTAGAGCAATATAAGGAAGACAGCCAGATTGTCCCAACAGAAGGATGAGCAAGGGCTAATAAAAAAAAATTCCAGAATACTTAAATATGTTACCAGTGCTTGCAACTCCATATTAACTGCAGAAGGAAACAATTCTGAATAGATTGCAGGTGCTGAGGAGAGTACTTTTGGCAAACATCAAAGACTAAAGCGATAATACTTTCATGAATTTTAATTGCATCCTGACTCCTGAATGGGGTCAATTTCTGTCAGTGTTCTATAAATTCTTACCTTCTGGAGAAATTAATAGGCTATTGACTGGCTACATGACTAGTAGCCTAACCACCACAAATTTCTGCTACTTATTCCATCTTTCTGTAGTGTTAGCGAGACCAGTCCTATGGTGAAATTAGTTATCCTTCCACTAATCTAGTTGAATATGAAGAGGACTAGGTCACTCCTTTGCTTAATATAATGGGGAAGCTAGTTTCAGAGGATGGGAATTCTTTGAGAGAGAGATAAATATTTGGTCAGCATTTTAGTTATTTATTTATTTATTTATTTTATTTACATTTGTTAACTGGGAAAGTCCGACTGGATGAGGTCCATTTACAGCGGAGGCCCAGGGAGAAAAGCTACACATTCACTTATAATAATAGTCTGACATAAGTAAGTTATAAAAACAACTATTACATAGAAATAAATCAACTGTTGTAAGTCTTACGTAAGGCAGATACAATATAACATAGAGATGCATTTCAGCAGTGGGTATGCTGCAAGCAAACATTGTTTAACATAAGAAATAATGCTAAAAATGCAATCAAGTGTAATTTACAGTAGTAAAATATAGGAAGAAAGATTCTAGAGGTATAAAGTGGTAGAAGAAAATTTATGTGGTACATGGGCACTGCTAGGAGTTCATAAGATGTGACTTAAGAGAATTTTTGAATTGTAGGATCGTGGGTGACGAAGTCACAGATTGTGAGAGGTTATTCCATTTAGTTGCTATGATATGAGAGACTAACCCTTTCCCAGCAGTGTTACTTGCCCTAGAGATACAGACAAGGTATTTGCTGGTAGAGCGGAGAGGTCGATTTGTCATGTAATAGGTTAGAAGTTGTTTTAATGCTGGGGTTTTGTTTGGATATTTTAGAATGTTGTAGGCGACGATTAGTGATGGCTAAGTAACTGCGGGAGTTCTAACCATTGTAGCTCTTTTAGAGCTAGACAATGATGGGATCTGAATGTTGGGTTGATGTAATGGGATCCTATCTCGCCTACATTCATAACTGATGGGCTCAGAGCCGATCCATCGACTCCGACTCGGCCAACTAGTACACTAGAACGAAGTCTCTTATTGGCTGGGCTACCCTCTATCCCAGGATGCACCACACCTGCTTCCCCAGATCTCGTTTGCCGCTTTACAAGCTGGACGTAGTCTCGACTTGGCTGGAGCTAAGTGGTCTCTTTTTTTACCTTTTACTGGTCTTTGACCTTGGGGTTTCTTCAGAAATTAATACAACAGCTGTTTTAATGGCTATTTTGTGTATTTTGTAAATTTTGTGTGTGAGTGATTGATTACTGATACTTCTATTTCGCTGTCGGGCAAGGCCCGTTTAAGTTAGAGGGCCTTTGCCCTACTTTTTGAAGTCTGTGTCATTATTTTTCTCCGGGCAAAGCCCGTTTAAGTTAGAGGGCCTTTGCCCGTTGTTGTTGTTGTTGTGTGCTTACTGTGTTTCTCTTGTGAGGTAAATCTCCCTCTGGAGAGCTCGTGCCTTGTTTTTTCGCGCTCTGTAGTTGGCGCTAAGTTTTTGGTATTAGACACTGCCTTATTTTCTGACAGATATGTCCAAAGAGCAAAAGTCAGGGTTCAAAAAATGCACTAGGTGCAATTACAAAATGTCTATTACGGACAGTCTCTCTATATGTGTGTATTGTTTAGGGCCTAAACATTTACAGGAGACATGTAGTGTGTGTCATGCTTTCTCCTCTAGGGTTCTTCAAGAGCGAAAAAATAAATTGATCTTGAAGGGTCTTATTAAGCCCTCTTTTGAGGAAGCCTTGGATTCTCCTACTACCTCTAAAAAGAAAAGATCGTCGGCTCCAACAAGTCCGTCGGAACCGACTGCTAAGAAGCATAAGTCGACCTCTTCTTCCTCGGCTCCACTGACTTCGGGGCCGAGGGTCGAAGGGTCTGCCTCGATGCCTCTTTCCTCGGCTCCATTAGTTTCGGAGCCGCAGGTTCGAGTATCGAGAGGCGAATCACCTCCATCGGTTCCAATGGTTTCGGAGCCGGTGGAGGTGTGCAGCTCAGACTCTTCCCCCTCGGCTCCGAAGAAAGCTCCTTCGGCGCCGATTGTTATTCATGCTGTGGCGGATCCGGCGCCGATAGTGTTGGAGCCTTTTCGGAGCTGGTCCCCTACATTGTCGGAGCCGAGAGGAAAGTCATCCCGCCCCTTGTCTACCTCCTCTAAATCCTCAAAACTGTCGGATTCGGATTTGGATAGGGTTATTCAGAGGCTTTTCCAGTCTCCAGTTTTTGCTCAAATGGTCTCGGCTCCGGCCCAGTTGGCTTCGGAGCCGATCCCCCCTCTGAAACACTCGATTCCTCCTCCAACCTCCTCGGAGCCGTTGGAGTCGGTGATGGTGGAGCAAGGCGGAGCCGTACGGTCGGAACCGAGACCCCTTCGAGGTCTATCGGCACTGACTATGGTTCCTACCCTGTCCTCTGGTTCAGGGTTTGGTACTGGAACTTCCTCAGCCGGGCCCGAGGGGAACACCTTGGGACTGGGTGCCTCGGTACCTAGTCTTCCCCTCGGAGCATCGGCTGCCGGAATCCCTAGAGCCATCGTGGCCTCTAGACCAGTGATCTCCATGGAGTCTGGAGGTCCGGCCTTTGAGGCCATAAGGAGCGTGCTGGCCATGCCCTTGCCGGCTCAGCAGGCTTCCACCTCACCGTCCCTAGACCTGGAGACTGGTGCTTCTGCCGTGTTGCAGTCCCCTGGCAGCGAGGCCCCAGGGCCTGAGGATACCCCCATCGGGGGTTCCCTTCTTCCGGGGGGTCCATCCGAAACTGCTTCGGACGAGCCCCCACGGAAGAAATTGTGCAAGAGGAAGCACGTGGACTCCCAAGATGAGTCTGTCACATCGTACACTGACCTCGATGACGCGGAAGGGTCCCCTAAATCATCTTCGGATGATATCTCTTTCTCAGATATCCTTGAGATTCTGAGACAGAGAGGAGATTGGCAGGCCAAAACCCCTTCCGCTGAGGAGTCAGTCTTCCTCAAGGCCTTCGGGGCCCAGCCCTCCGCCTCCTGGGTGTCTCCGCCGTTCGATGAACTCCTTGATTTGGTTTCTCGAAGGGCTTGGGAACACCCTGACTCTGTGGAACCGGTGCCTGCGAGACCTAATAAATTTCTTTCAGCCCCCCCCCAGAAGGAATTTCTGACTAAAGGTGTTCCCGTAGATGCTATGGTGGTGGCATCTGCCACACAGCAGGACGTAGCAGAGGCTTCAACGTCTATCCACCCTCCTAATAAGGATTCTTGGAGCATGGATAGGTACGGGAAGTGTACCCTTTCTTCAGCGGCCTTTATTTTACGGTCGCTGAATTATTTATGTCATTTTACCAGGCTCCAAAGGGACCTCCTTAAAGAGCTAAGTGACTCCCTCACTGGTAATCTACCTGAGGCGCTAGCCCCCACTGTTGGCGCCCAGATGACTACCTTATTTTCCATCGTAAACTCGTCCATGAGGCTCATTTCGTATGCGGCCGAAGGGGTGAGTAGAGCAGCGGGAACAGGCATTGCCCTCAGGAGACACGCCTGGTTACGCTTGTGTTCATTTGCGGAGGCCTTCAAGTCTTCCTTCGCCGACGCCCCCTTTGATGGGTCATCTTTGTTTGGACCCAAGGTGAAGGACACACTAACTTGGTGCGAGCAGGAGGGCAAGACCTTGACTGCCGTTGGGGCCCGCTTTTCCACTCCCTCTAGGCCTTACCCCAAGGTCCAGAGAGGAGGGAAAATGTGGTTCAGAAAAACTCAGAGGTCTTTCCCTACTCCACCCAGTGATTCCCCCTCCAGAGGCGGGGGGGGGGGATTCAGGAAGACGCCGCCCCAGAGGCGGTAGAGGCCCCCGTAACTCTGGAGACCGCGATTCCTTTCGTGGTTCTTCCTACACTCAGCGTCCCTGAGTTGTTGCCCAACTGTGCAGCTCCGGAGCCAGTCAGGGGTCATTTTGCGGAACACCCACAAGCTTGGGAAGCTATAACCAGCGATCAGTGGGTGCTCCGGATTATAACCGGAGGCTATCTCATCCCCTTCATCAAGCCCCCCCTTCCCTTAAGGGAAATCCCGGACGTGCCACCCAGTCAGCGGGATCAGGCAGCAATAGAGATTTCAAAGCTGCTAGAAAAAGGAGACATCCAGCCTGTCCCCACCGACCAGATCGGATCAGGAACTTACTCAAGATTATTTTTGGTGCCAAAAAAGACATGGGACTTCAGGCCCATTTTGGACCTCAGTTCATTGAATCGTTTTGTGGAAAAGTCCAAATTCCGAATGGTCACCCTTCAATCCATTCTCCCACTGCTGGAGAAGGATGCATGGATGTGCTCCATAGATCTCCAGGCCGCTTACTATCACATTCTGATAGGTCAAGAGTCCAGGAGACACTTACGCTTCCGCCTGGGAGTCAGTCATTTCCAGTTCCGAGCACTGCCCTTTGGTCTCACCACAGCCCCCAGGGTGTTCACCAAGTGTCTGGCAGTGGTGACTGCTCACCTGAGGAGTCTAGGATTCCAAGTGTTTCCTTATCTAGACGACTGGCTCCTTACTGCCACCTCCGAGCATCTACTATTTCAGGCGCTCAAGGCCACGGTCACCTTGGGCCGTTTCTTGGGAATTACATTCAATTGGCAAAAATCTGTACTACAGCCATCTCAGCGTATTACTTTTATAGGCGCAGAGTTAGATACAAAAAGGATGTGCGCCTTCTTACCGGCAGCAAGAATTCAGGTTTTGCAAAACCAAGTCAGATCCTGTCTCCCCCTATCAAGAGCTCCGGCCCATCTGATCCTACAACTGTTGGGCTCGATGGCGTCAACTATACTCCTAGTCCCCTTAGCCAGACTCCACATGCGAATTCTGCAATGGCTCCTGTCAGTTCAATGGTCCTATCAGGAACTCCCCTTGAACCATTTAGTCATGATCACGGAGAGTTGCCGTCGGGATCTGCGTTGGTGGCTCCTCCAATCCAATCTCGACCAGGGGCGACCCTTTATTCCTCAATCTCCCGTTGCCACTGTGACCACGGACGCCTCCCAGGTAGGGTGGGGGGGTCATTACCTGGACAGGTCGGTCCAAGGCACATGGCAACTCCAGGAAGCGCATTTGCATATCAATATCCTGGAGATGAGAGCGGTACTCTTGGTACTACAAGCTCTCCATCACGCTCTCCTACAAGGTCCGATTCCTATCCTATCTGACAACATGTCGGTGGTTTGGTATATAAACAAGCAAGGTGGAACCAGGTCATACCCACTGTGCAGAGAAGCCATGAGACTTTGGCACTGGGCGGTAGCTACCAACCGCTTTCTAATGGCAACGCACATACCGGGGAAATCCAATGTGATTGCGGACAGATTAAGCAGGACCATTCTGTTACCCCACGAGTGGTCCCTCAACCAAAGAGTGGCTGCGAAAATCTTCGCCAAATGGGGTCTCCCTCGCTGCGACTTGTTTGCCAGCCCCCACAATGCGAAGTGCAGAGAGTTCTTCACGCCGATCCCCTCTCAGGGACAGATTCCCAGGGACGCTCTGACCCACATTTGGCCCCCCGTTCTTCTTTATGCCTTCCCTCCGGTACCCCTCCTGCCGAGGGTGATACACAAGGCCATTTACCTGGAGAGCGAAATGATTTTGATTGCCCCGCACTGGCCTCGTCAGGTTTGGTTTCCCTTCCTACAGAGGCATGCGGTAGAAGGTCCATGGTTTTTGGACCCAGTGCCGGACCTGTTGACTCATCAGTCAGGACAGTTTCACCCGTCTCTCAGGTCCTTGAGGTTGGCGGCATGGTTACTCCGCTTCCATCCTTAATCTGAGACAATTCCCTCTCTCCGGAGGTGATCCACATATTGTCTTCTTCTCACAAACCTTCCACTGTCAAACTCTATTCCAGCAAAAGGAAAAGGTTCGCCTTCTGGGCTCAGCAACGAGGTATAGACCCCCTTACTGCCCCAGTATTGGAAGTTTTGAATTTCTTGGCCTCTCTTTTTCAGTTGGGCTCTTCAGTTTCCACGATTAAGGTTCAGCTAGCGGCTATCTCTAATTTTCATGCTTCTTTTGAACCTTCATTGATGTCTCACAAACTTTGTAAGTCTTTCCTTAAAGGAGCATGGCTCCTTAGGCCCCCAATATCTCACCCTGTCCCCCCTTGGGACCTAAATATGGTTCTTGCTGCCTTAACTGCCCGCCCTTTCGAACCAGCTGCTACCTGCGATTTGAAATTTCTGTCCTGGAAAACTGCCTTTCTAGTGGCCATAACTTCGGCCAGGCGGGTTTCAGAACTTCAAGCTCTTTGTTCTGATCCTCCTTATTTGATATTTCACAAACATAGGGTGTCCCTGAAATTAAATCCCTCCTTTTTACCAAAGGTAGCTTCTTCTTTCTGTATTCAACAGACTCTAGAGCTCCCTGTATTTTTTCCCAAGTTTTCTAATAACGCAGAATATATTCTTCATCAATTGGACGTCCATAGACAACTGCGTTTTTATTTGAATAGAACCGCTCAGACGCGGAAATCAAATCAACTCTTTGTTTCCTTTGCAATAAACAAATTGGGTCAACCAGTAGCTAAAACCTCCATAGCTAAATGGATTAAAGATTGCATCTCTTTCATTTATTCACAGGCTAACAAAGAGCTTCCCTTTCCAGTCAAGGCTCATTCTACCAGGGCAGTGGCTACTTCTGTAGCTTTTCACTCCAAATTATCAATAGATGATATTTGTGCTGCGGCTACCTGGACTTCTCCGCACACTTTCATTTCTCATTACAAACTAGATGTGGTTTCTCGAGGCAGGGCTTCCTTTGGTTCCACAGTTCTCAGGAGTGTTTTCCAATGAGCCACCCGGGATTTAGGTGCTAGGGGCGCTGTCCCATCAGTTATGAATGTAGGCGAGATAGGATCCCATTACATCTTTTAGTTATGTACTTACCATAACTTCGGATGTATGGGATCCATCTCGCCACATTCATACGCACTCCACCCTCCTTCCCCCTTCCATTGGGATTTAGAGGAAATGTAGTTCCATTTGGAGATCTTCTCTTGAAGAACTTTAGTTGGTTGTAGTAACTACTATTTTTTCTGTGTTTGCATGTAAGTATGAAAGCGAACAAACAAGATCTGGGGAAGCAGGTGTGGTGCATCCTGGGATAGAGGGTAGCCCAGCCAATAAGAGACTTCGTTCTAGTGTACTAGTTGGCCGAGTCGGAGCCGATGGATCGGCTCCGAGCCCATCAGTTATGAATGTAGGCGAGATGGATCCCATACATCCAAAGTTATGGTAAGTACATAACTAAAAGTTTTGCAAACTTTGCAGTTTCATTGTAGTAAGATTCTAGCTTGTCAAGATCCTGTTTTCTGACTTGTCTATATAGAGTTCCCATTTTTTTTATAAACCTTTTTGATTGTTTGTGAAATGTAGATATCAAAGTGAAGATTTTTGTCTATTTCAACACCAAGGAGTTTGGTGTGGGCAGAAGGAGATATCACAGTGCCATTTTTAAAAGTGATAGAAAAGGAGGGTGGGGAGGTTTTAGATTTATTGGGGGTGAAGAAAAGTAATTTAGTCTTATTGTGGTTAAGGATGAGCTGGTTATCAGTGATCCATTTTTCCACGGAGCTAAAAGATTCTTGGGTGAGTTGCTGTAAGGTGGATATTGTTGAGGCTGAACAGATTAGAGTCTAATCATATGCATACTGTTGAATCAACTGCATACTGTATAAGTGAGGCATGTTGGGAGGAGGTGTATAGCTTATTGGTGAAGACAGAGAAGAGAAGAGGGCCCAGTATTGAGACTTGTGGTAGTCCTATGGTAGTTGGAAGAAGTGATAGACCACATTGCCATTGAACAGATTGTTGCCTGTCAGGTAGATAGATAGTTTTTGAACCAGGAAAAACTGGAAGCAGCAAAGGATAGAGAGATGAGAGTGTCTAGTAGGATAGGATGTGAGACCTTATCAAAATGCTTTGGAGAGGTCTAAGAATGTTGCAGATACAAAATTGATATTGTTTCTGTGATAATTAACCAGATTGGTGAAAAAGAGAAGGGCAGTAGTTGTGCTGTGGTGTGGGCGGAACCCATGTTGTGTGGGGGAAAGAAAATTGTATATTCAGAAAGTGCATAACTTGAGAGTGAATACATCTCTCAAGTATCTTAGATAAGGGAGATAAAATGGCAATGTCACCTTTATGAGGAGGAATAATATATGACACTTTCCATAGTTGAGGGATATAGAATTCAAGTACAGAACGGTTAATAAGGATTGACACAGGGTTAAGATATGGATTCAACGGCTGTTTTTTAGGAATTTAGCAGGTAGGCCATCGGCTACAAGAGTGGTGGGTTTTAGTTTTGAGAGGAGCTTTTTATGGTATAGGCGGGAACTGGGGAAAGTATAAAGGAAAATGTGTTAGTTGGGTTAGAGGTTGTGGTAGATGTGTAATTATTTTTGGATAAATGGGCAGATATGCTTGTATTGCTCAGGCTCTGGATTGCATTGCATAAGTTGAAATTCCTTAAGATTCCAAGAGCAGGATAAGTTATTTCTTACACTTATTTCACTGAACTGCACTTCTGAAATGCTTATAATTGTGCTATACAGTTGATCTACTACATTTTGCACTGTTATAAAGCTTTTTTTATTGTTTCACTGCATTTATGTACTGTTTTATACTGTTTTAACTGTATTTTCATTGCTAGATATTGTTTCATTACTCTAATTGCATGTTTACTGAATTACTTAACTGTAAACTGCTTTTTCATACTGAGAGTTGTATTTTCTGTTTGTGAGTGCTGTATCCGAGCTTTTCTGTGCATTGCTTTTTTTTTGAGGTTTCTGTGTCCTACAGCTAGGAACTGTAATAGTGTGCATTACTGTAATTGTCTGTGTACAGTTAAAAGCATTCTCTAGAGTCTGCTCCTTGATCTCTTTAAAACTTTCATTTAGTGGGTACAGCTAGGAACTGTAATAGTGTGCATTTCTATAATTGCATTTTTATTTAATTACTAAATTGTAAACTGCTTTTTCATACTGAGACATGTATTTTCTGTTTGTGGGTGTTCTTTCTATGCTTTTAAAGTGAGGTTTCTGTGTTCTGCTCAGGTGGCATAATCTTGATAGAGGCCTGTTGTCTAGGCTGGTAGTTTTGTTTGTGTTTCCTGTGTTTCTGGCAGCCATTTTCTGCTGATTGCCTTCATTATTATTGAGACTAACAAGGCCTCCTGACCTTCTGTAGTACGAGTGATTGGGTAATAGCAGGGGCTGAGTAGTAATTTGATCTTCCAACTCTTCCATTCTTACTGGTATATAAACCCTGTGTCTTATAAAGGCTGTTCTTGTATTGTTTAGGCTCTGGATTGCATTGCATAAGTGGAAATTCCTTAAGATTCCAAGAGCAGGATAAGTTATTTCTTACACTTATTTGACTGAACTGCACTTCTGAAACACATATAATTGTGCTATACAGTTGATCTACTACATTTTGCACTGTTATAAAGCTTTTTTATTGTTTCACTGCATTTATGTACTGTTTTATACTGTTTTAACTGTATTTTTCATTGCTAGATATTGTTTCATTACTCTAATTGCATGTTTACTGAATTACTTAACTGTAAACTGCTTTTTCATACTGAAAGTTGTATTTTCTGTTTGTGAGTGCTGTATCCGAGCTTTTCTGTGCGTTGCTTTTTTTTTGAGGTTTCTGTGTCCTACAGCTAGGAACTGTAATAGTGTGCATTACTGTAATTGTCTGTGTACAGTTAAAAGCATTCTCTAGAGTCTACTCCTTGATCTCTTTAAAACTTTCATTTAGTGGGTACAGCTAGGAACTGTAATAGTGTGCATTTCTATAATTGCATGTTTATTTAATTACTAAATTGTAAACTGCTTTTTCATACTGAGACATGTATTTGCTGTTTGTGGGTGTTCTTTCTGTGCTTTTAAAGTGAGATTTCTGTGTTCTGCTCAGGTGGCATAATCTTGATAGAGGCCTGTTGTCTAGGCTGGTAGTTTTGTTTGCGTTTCCTGTGTTTCTGGCAGCCATTTTCTGCTGATTGTCTTCATTATTATTGAGAGTAACAAGGCCTCCTGACCTTCTGTAGTACGAGTGATTGGGTAATAGCAGGGGCTGAGTAGTAATTTGATCTTCCAGCTCTTCCATTCTTAGTGGTATATAAACCCTGTGTCTTATAAAGGTTGTGCTGGTATTGCTCAGGCTCCGGATTGCTTTGCATAAGTGGAAATTCCTTAAGATTCCAAGAGCAGGATAAGTTATTTCTTATACTTATTTCACTGAACTGCACTTCTGAAACGCTTATAATTGTGCTATACAGTTGATCATCTACATTTTGCACTGTTATAAAGCTTATTTTATTGTTTCACTGCATTTATGTACTGTTTTAACTATTTTTCATTGCTAGATACTGTTTCATTACTCTAATTGCATGTTTACTGAATTACTTAACAGTAAACTGCTTTTTCATACTGAAAGTTGTATTTTCTGTTTGTGAGTGCTCTTTCTGAGCTTTTCTGTGCATTTTTGATTTTTTGAGGTTTCTGTGTTCTACAGCTAGGAACTGTAATAGTGTGCATTACTGTAATTGTCTGTTTACAGTTAAAAGCATTCTCTAGAGTCTGCTCATTGATCTGTTTAAAACTTTCTTTTAGTGGCTACAGCTAGGAACTGTAATAGTGTGCATTACTATAATTGCATGTTTATTTAATTACTAAATTGTAAACTGCTTTTTCATACTGAGACTTGTATTTTCTCTTTGTGGGTGTTCTTTATGCTTTTAAAGTGAGGTTTCTGTGTTCTGTTCAGGTGGCATAGTCTTGATAGACACCTGTTGTCTAGTCTGGTAGTTTTGCTCTAGTTTCCTGTGTTTCTGGCAGCCATTTTCTGCTGATTGCCTTCATTATTATTGAGAGTAACAAGGCTTCCTGACCTTCTGTAGTACGAGTGATTGGGTAATAGCAGGGGCTGAGTAGTTATTTGATCTTCCAACTCTTCCATTCTTACTGGTATATAAACCCTGTGTCTTATAAAGGCTGTTCTTGTACTGTTTAGGCTCTGGATTGCCTTGCATAAGTGGAAATTCCTTAAGATTCCAAGAGCAGGATAAGTTATTTCTTACACTTATTTCACTGAACTGCACTTCTGAAACGCATATAATTGTGCTATACAGTTGATCTACTACATTTTGCACTGTTATAAAGCTTTTTTATTGTTTCACTGCATTTATGTACTGTTTTATACTGTTTTAACTCTATTTTTCATTGCTAGATATTGTTTCATTACTCTAATTGCATGTTTACTGAATTACTTAACTGTAAACTGCTTTTTCATACTGAGAGTTGTATTTTCTGTTTGTGAGTGCTCTATCCGAGTTTTTCTGTGCATTGATTTTTTTTTTAGGTTTCTGTGTCCTACAGCTAGGAACTGTAATAGTGTGCATTACTATAATTGTCTGTTTACAGTTAAAAGCATTCTCTAGAGTCTGCTCCTTGATCTGTTTAAAACTTTCATTTAGTGGCTACAGCATTACTATAATTGCATTTTTATTTAATTACTAAATTGTAAAGTGCTTTTTCATACAGAGACTTGTATTTTCTCTTTGTGGGTGTTCTTTCTATGTTTTTAAAGTGAGGTTTCTGTGTGTTGCTCAGGTGGCATAATCTTGATAGAGGCCTGTTGTCTAGGCTGGTAGTTTTGTTTGTGTTTCCTGTGTTTCTGGCAGCCATTTTCTGCTGATTGTCTTCATTATTATTGAGAGTAACAAGGCCTCCTGACCTTCTGTAGTACGATTGATTGGGTAATAGCAGGGGCTGAGTAGTAATTTGATCTTCTAACTCTTCCTTTCTTACTGGTATATAAACCCCATGTCTTATAAAGGTTGTGCTTGTATTGCTCAGGCTCTGGATTGCATTCCATAACTGGAAATTCCTTAAAACTCCAAGAGCAGGATTAGTTATTTCTTACACTTATTTCACTGAACTGCACTTCTGAAATGCTTATATTTGTGCTATACAGTTGATCTACTAATTTTGCACTGTTATAAAGCTTTTTTTATTGTTTCACTGCATTTATGTACTGTTTTATACTGTTTTAACTGCATTTTTCATTGCTAGATACTGTTTCATTACTCTAATTGCATATTTACTGAATTACTTAACTGTAAACTGCTTTTTCATACTGAGAGTTGTATTTTCTGTTTGTGAGTGCTATATCCGAGCTTGTCTGTGCATTTTTGATTTTTTGAGGTTTCTGTGTTCTACAGCTAGGAACCGTAATAGTGTGCATTACTATAATTGTCTGTTTACAGTTAAAAGCATTCTCTAGAGTCTGCTCCTTGATCTGTTTAAAACTTTCATTTAGTGGGTACAGCTAGGAACTGTAATTTTTCCCACCCACCTTCCCTAGTATTGTGTGCTCTTATACTTGGTGGCTTTGCAGTTGCCCGCCCATACTATATATTTGATCTGTGACACTCCTCCCAGTCTAGTGTCATTCGTTCACTCAGTCTAATAGAGAACATTTGTGAACGCCAACCCACTCAGATTCTTAACGTTTAATTAACTTCTGTTCCACCTTTCTCCATTTCCACTTTTACTGGAAAAAAAATTCTAAGCTTGTTTCCCCCCTTTCCTGTGGCAGGTCTTGTCCAGATACGGATTTGCTGTGTCCAGGACTGTTTGTGAGCTCCTAAGCCCCACCACTTAACTGGGGTTAAACTATTCCTGGCACTATAAAGTCTGTTCTTCAAAATTTCCCTTGCAACTAGCCAGCTTTTTAGTTTTAGCGCTCAAATATGTTTCTTTGAGCTCAGCACTTATTCAGAACTCATTGTAAGCACTGAAGTTACAAATTACTACAGCACTCAACTTTCCTCACTTGTCTAGAGGAAAACAGTTTTTAGTACTTAATAAATAAGCACCTATTCAGGCATGTCTAAAGGTCAGCTCCTGGTGTTTTTTCCTGTCTACCTGATGAATCTGGGCATCTTGGGACAATGCAGCAATTGCCTCATGTACACAGGCAACCCTCTCCTCATACCACCCAACACTACGACCTGTGAGAGATGCACTTATATAGCCAAACTGGAATCAAAGCTCTCTTCACCAAAGACTGGCCTAGACAGTCAAGAGGAGAAGGTAAACACTTGGACCGCACCACACTCATCACATAGTCCCTCAAAACCTATACCACCAAAACACACACACACCTACATTCACGGAGGCTCTCAGTACAAATCTGCTCAAACAACAGAGACTTCCAAAGCAGAAATGCAAGCAACCTCCACCCCCCCCAGCACAACCCAAATGACACATAGCCCACATACTCAGTGTGCCACTCAACTACAGCCCATAAGACTTAACGTACCCAACACTCTAATCATAGGTGACTCTATAGTCAGGCACACTGATGTTCCACTCACCAGGCTAATCATAGGTGACTCTATAGTCAGGCACACTGATGTTCCACTCACCAGGCTAAACAAGGAAAAAGTTACTGTCATCTGCCTGTCAGGTGCCAAGATCTGCCACATAACGCACGCACTTAGGTCACTCCACAACAAGTACAAATATGACTCTGTCATTGTCCATGTTGGTGTGAATGACCTGAGACATACCTCCCTGGACTACATGAAAAGAGACATGGAGGAGCTCTCCGATCTTGTAGCCCAGGCAGGTATGACCCTAGCTCTGAGTAGCATCCTGCCATCACCCAGAATGATACCACAGTACAAGGACAAAATGATTGACTTTATCAATTGGCTAAGCTTCTGGTGTCATTCTAAGGGAATCCAGTATCTGTCTGCCTGGGATGACATGATCGGCAGACCATGCTGCTTTGCCAGAGATGGCCTGCACTTGTCGCCCTTGGGATTCCGGATACTGGCAAAGGCTCTTGCCACCCCTATAGTGCCTTTTTTAGGCAAGGTTCAAATGACAAATTCACCACCGTAACAGGTACAAGCATGCAAAATTTCAGGGTAATGCTACTCAGTGCTAGAAGTCTAAACCTCAGAATGCACTCACTCGAGGCATTACTTAAAATGGATAACATTGACATCTGTGCAGTGACAGAGACCTGGTTCAAAGCTCCAGAGAGCACCCCTGCATTACCAGGCTATAATTCATACCACACCTTTTGGCCACCAAACCCGGACCGAAACACTAAAGGTGGAGGTGTGTCTATATTCATTAAGGATATCTACACCTCCAAGCTAGTTGCTCAGCATAATGCATCCGAGATTATCCAAGTTCATCTAACTGTGGGCAAAACCGCAGTCCAGATTGTAGCTTGCTACAGACCCCTCACCTTGCCCCAGGATTCCCACTCCTCTTTTCTTGATACACTGGAAAATATTAAGGTACAACCCAACACTCTAATAATGGGTGATTTCAACTACCCTACCATTAACCGGGAAAACTACTCATGTACCAACTCTTTTGCTCAACATTTTCTGGAAATCATCAATTCCAATTCCAACACCTTGGATCAACTTATCCACACCCCCACCAGGGGCAACAATGTCCTAGACCTGGTCATCACCAACTGACAGAACCCACACTGTGAAAGTAGCAGACTCCAAATCAGACTTCAGACCAGTGACAAGTGGAGTACCACAGGGTTCAGTCCTGGGTCCTCTCCTGTTTGGTATCTACTTCTCTGAAGTACAGGCTAACACAGAAAGCCTTTGGCTAACTAAATTCGCAGATGACTGCAAACTGGGAGCCATAATCGAAATTCCTAATGATGTGGACATCCTACAAAAGGGCCCCACAGAGACAGATGCCTGGTGTCAAAGCCATGGCCTCAAGCTCAATGCCAAAAAGTGCATTGTCATCCCCTTTGGTAAAAACTCTGTACCCATGAGCTACCACATAGGCAGTAGTCTACTTAACACTGAAAGTGTGATAAGAGACCTTGGGACACAGGTGGACAGTAGTCTCTCCTTTGATAATCTCATTGCCACAGTGGTCAGGAAATCCTTCTGCGTGGCACACCTCATCACAAAAGGTTTTTCATCCAGAAAAAAAAGAGGTCATTGTTGCCCTCTACTCATCAATCATTAGACCCATTATAGAGTACAACACCCCTTTTGGTATGTACCTCACAAGACATCTACAACAACTGGAAAGGCCACAAAAATACCTCACAAAGAGGATTACTGGCCTCAAACAGATGCCTTACGCAGACAGTCTCAAAAACTCCAGCTTTACTCCATCGTATATCGCCTACTCAGAGGCGATCTCTGCCCAACATACAAAGCTATGTCAAACCCAGAGCTGTTGGACATGCTCCACTTAAAGAAATCCCAGTCCCTCCGAGCTACACATTCTAGGGACCTAAACCTGTCACCACAATAAACAGAACATGCTGGAGGGATAGATTCCTGTCCCAGAGGCTTTCCATACTCTGGAACAGACTACCTGTCTATGTCAAACAGAACTCCTCATTAGCACTCTTCAAGAAAAATCTTGATGATTGGATGGGTAATAGGAAATTCACCCTGGGGATCACTTCTGTGGTTCTGCTTGACAGGGGCACAGGAAAATAATTTTCTTGGGTGGCGAAAGCCAGGGTACCTTTTTGGCTAGGCTTGTATAGGCCCTAGGGCCAATAGCCTAGTACCTACCTATGAACCTATCCACCTATGGATAGATTCTGTGAACTGTTGATTAAATTGTGAGGCAATGTCAATATTACCATTTAGTATTGTTGGAGCTGGAGTGGTAGTTTTTCCATGTTTTAGAAGGGAGTTGATAGCATACCAACATTTCTGGGGGTCTTTAGAGTGCTTTGGATACCTAGGAAGTAGTTCTGTTTGTCAAATTTTGCTTGTTTTTTTTTGCCTCGTTCCTAAGTTGCTGGTAGTTTTGTTTGGCTAGGCTGGTATTGTCCTTTTTCCAGGCATTATCTCTGGACTTTAGCAAGGCTCTTGTTTTTCTGGTTAGCCATGGGGTATAGTTTCTGTTCTTGTTACATTAAATGTTTAGATGTTTTTTGTGAGTGTTTATGGTGTTGCAGGTTTTGCAAATGTGTTGGAGATTAGACAGGACTGCATCATTGGAGGCTTTGTAAGCAAGGCACAGAGGTTATCCCTTAGGAGTCTTCATGTGACAGAGAAGACAGATGATGCTTTAAGGCAAACAGTGCAGCTCATGGAATTCATGCCCATGATTATTTTGTTGAGGATGCATTGGGATTTTTCAAGTTGTGTCATGTGTTTGGATGGATACATACCAAAGAGAACATTATTTTCTATTTAGGGCCTAATGAGGAAGGGGTAGATGGATAGTAACTTCCCTGGGTCTAGAAGAAGGGTCTATACTATAACGACGAAAAATCAGAATGTCGAAAGCTCACATGAACAGAAATTCAAATACTCAAAATTGCTAGTGTGGGGGACTGTGCCCCCCCAAATATATATTCCAATTCCGGGATCACACTACAGTGAAGAAAGGGCAAATATTCCGATCTTCACTGTAGTGCAATCATAAAATACCAACATAGAGTATTTGCATTTCCGCTCATCTGAGCGTTCGACATTCTAATTTTTTGTCGTTATAATATAGACCTTAGAAGAAGGTATACCTTTGATAATCAACTGGCCTAGTTAGAATGACTTTCTAAAAACAGTAGATATGTGGTTGTCAAAGGAGAGTTCAATGTCTACAAAAGTGCACCTGTTCCTAATGACCAGGCCAACTTTGAAGGTGGTATTGATTTTGTGGTATGTGCATGTGTGCTAGTGTTTCTCAACTACTTTTTAGCATTTAGCTCCAGGGTGTAGGCCTGACATCAGCCTAACTGTAGGTATGAATAAAATCATCTGTGGCCTAGTGTGTGTGTGTGTATATATATATATATATATATATATATATATATATATATATATATGTATATATGTGTATATATATATATATATATATATATATATATATATATATATATATATATATATATATATATATATATATATATATATATATATATATATGAAGCTTTTTAAAGCAGGTCTCCACAGTTAATGGGCCAGTTGAACATTTTGAATTAACAGATGTAGCGTACTTGTGTATGTATTTATATGAGCCAAATATTCTGCACAGTGCTTATCTGATAGCTGCTTGTAGTGGATAATGTATGCCTGCTACAAGTCATTTGCATAGACATCTAATTAAAATTCTCCATTTTAAATAGCCTTGAGAGTCTGTGTCTTGCCCCTAATTAATACATGCAAGTTTCTCTTTAGACACATTCTGTGCTAATAATGACACTTCCAGCATATGTAGGAAATTATAGCAGTTTCTATCTTCATATTCTTACAGCCCAACTCTTGATATCTTTGTTCAGTAAGTTTTTTTTTCTGATGGCAGCACACCACAAGAAACTGAGCTACTGTGTAACAGCTGGAAATCCTTTATTTTTAGAGAAAGTCTTCACACGTAATGCAGCATGCTGGAACAATGGTATGCAGTTGGATTTGTGCAGGTTAGCTGAGAACAGTCTTTTTATTCCAGTTTTATAACTTTATGTGCAACAGACACAAAATATGCTTTGCAGTGTCTGGTTATCATTAATGCTGTAGTACATATTCCTGTTTCAGAATGTTCATGGAACTGGGTTTTAATAAGCATTGCTGAACGTTAATTAGTCTGGTTAAGACGCACACTCTGTAAAAGAGGTGGCCTTTTCATCTGACAAAAGAGGGCTTCTTTTGTTTTCTTTTGGGATACCATTTGAAGCAATTTCTCAGAAATCAAGATCCTTCTATTTGTTTTTATTTATGCAGTAATGTCCATTTCTTCATGCTTTCCCCTCATGAATCTTTTTTCATACATTGGTGCTTATGAAGGTCTCATAATGTGTTTTAGATAAATGTAACCATCATAAATAAGTACCAAACAACTCAAAGGATACAAATTTCAAGTTAGTGCTTAGTACAGGTAATTCAAATGGGGTGATATGCACAACTGAACTAACTACCCATTCGCCATATTTTGATCAGAGCTAAATGATATCATAAGTATTTTTTTCCTGTAATTGGGCTGCTTCACTGAAAACCTCACTGGGATGCTGTCAAAATACAAAATTATAACTATATGTGAAAACAGTTTTGAGCCCTATGTCACTTATCTCAGATACCCTTTAGATTAAGGGCCATGGCTACATGAGAAACCTATGTAACAGAATTTATACATCTGTAGCAGACCTCTTTTTATTGTACAGTAGGCAAGGCTAATAGGTTGCATAGGAAGGTTGGAAAACTCTTGCTTGCTAACTGTTTCTAAGGGTTCATGATTATGTATTATGAATCTCTAATGCCAGGCACATTGTTGTCATTAAAACTGGTATTTCTTTTTATACTATGGGCATTTTTTATGTATTCTCTGCTGATCTTAAGTAGACTGTTTTGCTTAGATGGCAGCAAAGAAGAAAGTACTTTTTGACTTTTTCATGTTTCATTATTTATTTATTCTTGTTTTAGAGAAAATGTTGCTGAAATCCTTGCTGTAGGTCACCTCCCAATAATCTTGAAAGTTGACATTTGCGTATCGTTTATTGGTCTTGTATGACATGGCTGAGAACCTCAGTCTGAATTCTCAAATTCAACTTGAATTTGAAAAAAAAAATGAATTTGAGGTTTTGTAATATAGTGATGTGCATACATTTCTATAAAAGCACAACTATGGTAGTTAAGAGCTGTTAGTTTTAGTATCCTTGTACACAGTATAGTTGTTGTGTCTTTCAGCTTTTCCCGGTTAGGGGTCGCCATATCAGAACTCCGGTCTGCTAATGATTGGCAGTAGATTTTTACGTGCCGAGTTGCCAACTCTGACGCACAACCGTCAACGAAGGTACGCCCATTCACGCATGCCTCCACACAGAAGACACTGACAGTACCGCAGCACCACCACCGCAGTTCCTTGTACACAATATAGTAATTTGTGTAAATATTAGTAAACACAGATCTGTAGTCGTTACTAAACATAAAAAATGTCTCTAATGTAACCTGAATGTAAATTTTGTTTGAAATGTAATTCGGAAGATAATCTAGTTTTCCGGTGTTGTTTTGATAAATATTTAATGCTTCTTGGACCAGATCATGGCTAAAAATGGTCTGTGGATAACCAAAAATAAAATGAATTTCATTCTTTTGTTTTTTTATAAGAAGCAAATCAGTAAATAAAGTTGAATTCAAATGCATACTTTTCGTGTGGGGAAAAGCTTCTGCGCTTAACCTTGCAGGGGACTTTGCCATGTTCACTCATAAGGTAATGTAATCAATTTCGTGACTACTACACATCAGGGAAAGTGAAAATTGTCATTTTTGTAAATCTTAACTAGTGTGCATTCTCACAGTTAGGTCTGTTTGTGCTAGGTATTTTCACTGTGTCTTTAATTCCAGTTTCATTCCAGTCATTATCTGATGCAGCTGAAGAAGCCAGCAGAATGATAAGGGAATGAAATAGGAGTACACAGAACCAAAAGCAAGGTAGCAGGAGTTCCCACCAAAGATGGCTAAAGTTATTGAGATCATGGGCAAGATTGAAGGTAGAGGAAATATTTACAGGGAAAGGGGAGGAATTAGCAGCACTTGCAAGGGAGGAGATGGTATAATGGAAAGGGGAGTAGTGGAAGGGGTAGATGACAGATTTGTACAGGCAGATAAAGAAGATTGAACCAAGGGAAGGAAAGGAAGAAAGAAGACAACATAAGGAAAAGCACTAGGAGAAAAGATGGAGGTACGCTTAGGCTTGTAAAAAAAGACAAAGAGTATGAATAAAAAGGTGATGGTGCTGTAAGAAGGAGAAGATGGAGTCATGGTTGAGATCAGTAGTGCCAGATACCTGGGTAGAAGCATTACTAAACTGGAAGGACTTATGGAGGAGAATAAGGCCAGTGGAGACCATTGTTACTGGAAATAAAAGCAAAAGCCAGAGATAGGAGATAAAATATAGTGGTACCCAGGGTATTAGAAAATCAGGAAAGGCATTAAACAAAATAATTCACTCTTGCCCCCTATTATATCTTTCATATTTAACATATCTCATTTCTGTGATCTCTAACTAGTTAATTAAATCATATAAGCCATTGTCTTGTACTGTACTTACCTTGTGAATTAATGTTAATAAGTATACTGTACTGCACTGCACTGCACTGACACAGTACTGATACCAAGTGTCTCATATGCTTCTAAACATCTTTGCACCTTGATGTCTGTCACTGATTGAGCAAAATTGTTGTTTGTATTACTTTTGAAGAAGAGGCCAAGAAGATAAGCAAAGACTAAAGCCTGACACTGTAGAGGAGAAGACCATGGCAAGATAAAAAAGTTCATAATAAGGGATCTGGATAGGTGGCAAGAGATTGAGGGGGAGGATGAACTGTGAGAAATTGTAAAAGGGGCTGTCTGAGAAGGGATGGAAAAGGCATTAAGAATGGTAGCCAAGGAAAAAGGCATGAGATTTGAAGAATGCCAATGCAATTATGGACCTTAAGAAAATTTTATGAGAAATAATCCAACTTTTAGCAGGGAATATTACTTATAGGTGAGGACTGGAACATGATTTACAATAGTGAAGATGTATTAGGGGTACTTACAAGGGAAATGTAACAAAAGCGGGTAGATTTCTGAAGACATTTATGAAAATATTTGGTATGCAAGATGTAAATTCAGTAGAAGGAACTTGGGCAGAATTTACATATTATTCCCCAAGGTAATCAATATCTGGGCTAGACTGGATAAATGTTACATTTTACAGGAATTTGTGCATTTGATCGAAAGCTTCGGCACTCATCCAATAACTATTTCAAGTCATGCACTGAAAAAAGCTAAGATAAAAATGCAGTTTAATGAACTAAAAATGAGACACTGCCACTTTCCTACCTAGCTGTTAAAAAGAGGAATTTAAGGAATGGGTAGTGAAAACTGACAGTTATTTAGGAAGATACACATTTCTTCAGAAGGAATAGCTAGTGAGTAGGATAAAATGAAAATGGAATTTAAAATAGAGTAGAAATAAGAGAGACAGACATATGGTTAAGAAGTAATAGGAATTGTGTAAAGGGGCTAACAAAGTTAAATTATTGCAGAATAAGGGAAATCTAACAGACCAAGAAGAGGAGCAACTACAGAGTGCTAAAGAGAAAATAAAGGAGTGATTGGATAAAATGCATGAGTTTATAAAGATTGCTGTAAAGCAACTAGTTTTGATAATTGTTCCAGTTCACAAAAACTTTTAGCTCAGCAACTTCAGCAACAGAAAGTAGAAAGGGTTGTCATGAAACTTAGGGAACCCATGACAAGAAAAAACAAACAAACATGCTATAGAGGTATTTGACATGTTTTGGAATTTTTATGAAAATGTGGAAACCAAGGAAGAGTATACATGGAAATATTTATGGAAAATTGAATTATGCCAATATTAGAGGAAGATGAAGTTCAACAACTTATAGTTAAGATAAGAGGTTATGAGGTAAAAATGGTGATGTATAATCAATCTGCAGGGATGTCTGCAGGAACAGATAGCATTCCAGTGAAAATATGGAAGTTAGGAGGGAAGAAAGTGAAAAAGAGCTGGAAGATTTTGTTTAATAGTCTATTAAAAGGAAAGGAAACACAAGCATCTTGGTAAAAAAGCTGTGGTGGCTTTATTATCCAAAGAGAGTAAAGACCTATCAGACCCAATGTCATATAGAACAGTTTCAATTTTAAACTGTGATTATGAAGTGCTTATGTCTATACTAGCTAAAAGAATGGCAAATGTGTTGCCATAATTGATAGACATGGGTCAGTGTGGTTTTGTGGAAGGGAGACAAACTTTTGACAACATTAATAGAACAATGATAATCTATAGAGGACTTCCAAGATGTCTGCATATGGATCAACTTAATTCAGCTCCCCCAGTGTAAAAAAAGAAACTGAGAAGTAAGAGACAGTGATATTGTCAGCTTGTGTAAAACACCATTACTGGCTAGTAAGCACATTGCTAGGATGCCAGAGAGGAAATTTAGAGAACCTGAAAGAAAATCAACCAGAAAAGGTGAAGAGGAAATATTGGCTAGGAAGAATCTTGTAGCTGTTGAGCAAAAAGTATTTCACACTTCAGCTTTGGTACAAGAGATGGCTTCCAGTTATTTAGAGGAAAATAAATCAGATGTACTCAGAGGTGATTAAAATAAATGGATACATTGAAGGGGTATATCAATGCAAATAACAAAAGGCTGGAAAAAAATAGAAGTTGCTTTTAAATATCTATTCAGATGAACTGAAAACTGCAAAAATCAGAGGTTGAAATGAAGAAAAGTCTGTTTGAATATGAGATTTCTCAAGAAGAGCTGTTTCAAAAAGTGGTAGCATTAGAAGACAGAGTGCACAATACTTAGAGAAAACCTGAGACATTCTGCTATACCAGAGAAACTGGAAGGAACAGACGGTATTAATTTTATGAAAACACAAATAAGCCACTGGACTAGTATTTCACAGCAGGATTTGTTAACTGAAAGGACACATTAAGTGTATGCTCCAAACCTGGCCACGAGAAAGCAGCCAAGACCTGTATTAGTAAAGATTCAGTCACACCAGCAGAAAGAGTTGATCCCAGCAAAACTGTGGCAGAAAGGAATAAAATTGGAGACAGCACAGTGTTTGTGGAAAAGGATTATTCACTGTGCACCAGGCAGAAGAGAAACAAATTTATCCCAGCAGTTGGGGAATGTCAGGAAGGCAGGTGTGAGATTCAAGCTGCTGTGTACAGCCATCTTAAAAATATTTTTTCCTGGAGGATTAAAGACATTTTTGGATGCAGAACAGGCTAAAGAGGAAATATAAAAGTTTATATAACAAAAAGTGAGCTAGCAAACAGAATGGGACTCTCATAATCATTCTTCTGACAATAAAGCTCATAGAGAGAATTTGCCAGTGAAACATTTTCCAGTGTTCCAATGGAAAATACTCAAGAGACAGGAAAAAGAACAGTAGTCAATTAAAAGAATCAGGAGTACCTTGGGCTTGAACAAGAGTCTGGTGTTGAGCGAAGTAGATGAACAGGAGGACTATTTTATTGTATAAGTAGAGTTAAAATATTTCCTCTTGTTTTACAAGGGTAAATGTCTAGATTAATGCTTTATAAACAGTTGCTTTTTGTAAGTACAGATGAATAAAAAATAAGACAAAATGATGAAAGCCATGGAAAATACAAAGTTTCTTAAATCTGCAAAGACATTGGCTTGTTTCTTCCATTACCAAATGTTGGAAGTCAGGAAGTCTGCAGGTAAAGACAGTTACACAGTCTGGTCTGAGTGAAATTTACAGAGTTATTGCTGACTACTTTTACATGGAGAGGATATGTCTGCAGATGCAAGCAATTAACCGTGAGAGTTCTGAGCATTCTTAGCTGAAGGAAGTGCAAAATTTAAAGGTACAATGGCATGCAATTTAGTGAAAATAAAGTTTGAAATTATGGGAAGTAAACAAGAGATAGCAGCCCCACTAGCAACCTTAATAATTTAATTCATTTAATAGAACAGTGTACAATTTAGTTTTATTTAAAGATAACCTATACAATTTTCTTTGGGCTAAACGTTATTGTTTTCTGAAAGCATACACTTTGTTTTTCACATCTGTGAGGGAAATAGAGATAAGAAAAGAACAGACAGCAATCTGTGTAAATGTAAACACAGGCTGCAACATGCACTTTAGCATGGGTAACCTTAATATTTTAGGTTAGATTATGCCTGTGGGTGCAGCTGTTGACTTGGGATAGTTGTTTCTTTCTGGAGGGTTGAACTTCATTTTCTGAAGATGTGCTCAGCTTTATGTATTTGTTCTAAGTTAAAAAGGGGATGGGGTGTTCTGAAAATGTATTTATTTATTTTCTTTTTGAATGTCTTCATTAAAAGGTCTTTTGAAATGTGACATAGTTTCAAATGGAGATGAAAAGAAACAACTGTGTAAAAGTTCAGCATACCAAGCATTAGTGTTTGCATAGGTTCATAGGTAAGTACCAGGCTAGCTGCATTATAGGTTATTTTTAAGCCTGGCTAATTCCCCTTTTTGTACTCAAAATAACCTATCCCATTTGGTTATAGATTGTTTTTGCCCATCCAGTGGTTAGTAATTATATATTACCCCTAATGAGAGTAACTGGGATCATACCATAGATAATTTGAGGGGATCCATGCATGGTATAAAGCATGTAGGAGCTGCTTCTGTCTGTTAGTAGTACAGGGGGCAGTTCTTGGGTAAATTTTTGTTTTACTATCCATTGATCTAAGTTGCACTTGAATATTGACAGGGATGAACTTTGTTTATGTGGATGGGAAGTCTGTTCCAGAGGAGGTGTATGCTCTGCATGATATACCTGTCCCACCAAACCATTCTGTTGATGTTGCAGAAGAGGTTTAGATCCATAGACCAAGTATTTCTGATGCCATTTGACTTGATGATGTACAGTAAATCCATCAGTAATGGGCCAGAGGATGCCTTATATGCCAGACACAGGTCATCTCTTAGCAGTCTGCAGGTTACAGAGTATAGTAACAAGGCTTTGATTTGGTCTATGTAGGACATGTTGTTTAGGCCTTGTATCCTTTTAGTAAGGGATGTTTGTGGGTATTCCAGTTATTGCATGTGTCTGGAGAGAGACATGCCAAAGGAGGCATTATATTCGATGACTGGCCTAATGAGGGCTGAGTAAAGGGGGGAAATGCCATGTCTAGATCTAGACACAATCCCTTTGTTTATAAGCTGTGCAATATAAAAGGATTTTCTTACAACAATGGACACAACAATTGTCAAAAATTGGGTCACTTTCCACATAAGTTCAGAAATCCTGAACAAATAGGTCAACTCGTATGGGCTTATTGTCATTGTGGCAGTTCCTTGGGGTTGATGACTTCCCAAAGGATACAGTAATACGTTGTCTGGCATTTAGTTTCAGTCCATGATTTTTGCACCAGTTATTTATTTGGGGCAAACCTTTCTGCAGGATGGCTAAGTCATTTGGGAATTCCGTGACTGCTCCTAGCTTGCACTCATCTGCAAACTTAGATAGCCAGAGCCCTTTGGTATTGGTATTTACTTCAGAAAAGTAGATGCCAAACACCAGAGGTCCCTGCACAGAACCCTGGGGGATTCCGTTGGTGTCTGGTCTCCTTGTAGCGGTAATGTCTCCCATTTTGATTATCATGTAATAGAAAAGTTGGAAATGCACTTTCAAAAACTATCATGTGTAATAGGTGGAGCAGTAGCTTTTTATCATAATAGCTGCACTATCTATATTGTCTTGGAACTTAAATATCCCTACAAGATTACGGAGTTATGTTAAGAAATGCTGTTGGGGATGCATTTGGGAAGAAATGAGCATGAGAATTTGACAAAGAAAGGATTTCTGAATGGATATTAAGATTAAGTTGAAAATGCAGTGTAATGAAGTAAAATGAGACACTGCTACTTTTCCACAAACCTGTTAAAAAGATAGGAATTTAAAATGTGAGTAGTACAAATTATTTGAGTTATTATGGAAGATATAAATATCTACAGAAGTTATAGCTAGTGAATGGGATAAAATAAAAATGGAGTTTGAAATAGGGTTGTGAGTTGGCATAATGGTTAAGGTACCATGAACCACAACACAGTCTTAAAAAAACATGCCATACGTATGTCTGGCAGTTGGTGCAGTGGTTAAGGCTGTAAGCTGTAGTGTTATTGGTATAGAGTTTGAACTATTCAAGGCGGTAGTGTGGCCAAGTGGTATAAGGTGCTGGATTAAGGCTCCATTCTCTCTGGAGGTGGGCTCAAATCCCACCATCCCACCACTGCCAATATCAGATTGTGAAATGCCTTAAAGCTGTTTGCTGTGGTAGTGGTTTTAAAGGGGTTGGCAGTTGGCAAAAGAGAAAAGATATGCTTAAGAAGTAATAGGGATTACTTAGCAGGGCTGACAAAGGTTAAAGTATTGTAGAGCATGGGAAATCTTGCAGAACAAGAAGAGGCACAAATGCAGAGTGCTAAAGAGAAATAAAAGAATCTGGATAATATGCATGAGTTTAGAAAGATAGCATTTAAAGAAGTATGTTTTGATAATCACTCTGGAGCACAAAAACTTTCAGCACAGTGACTTAGACAACAGAATGTAGAAAAGGTTGTTGCCAAACATAGGGAGCCTATAACAAGAAAAATGGAAATCAAAAAGAGCACAAATGGAAATATTTACGAAAGATTTAATTATGCCAAGACTAGAGGTAGATGAGGCTCAGCAACTAACAGTTAAGTTAGGAGGAGATGAGATAAAAATGGGATTTATAGTCAATCTTCAGGAAGGTCTCTAGGAAGAGATGGTATTCCTGTGGAAGTCTAAAAGTTAGGAGGGAAGAAAGTGAGGAAGATATGGAAGATTTTGTTTAACAATATTTTAAAAGGAGGGGACGTACCAACATCCTGAAAGAAAGCTGTGGTGGCTGTATTACCCAAGGATGGCAAAGACCTATCAGACCCACCTTCATATAGACCCATTTCAATTTTAAACAATTATGGGATTTTAATGGTAGGACAATGGAAGTATTTGCATACCCTGATACAATGTTGTTGTGTCTTTCGGCGTTTCCCGGTTAGGGGTCGCCACAGCGGAACTCCGATCCGCTAATGATTGGTAGTTAATTTTTACATGCCGAGTTACCAGCCCTGATGCACAACCTTCAACGAAGGTACGCCCATTCACGCATGTCTCCACAGAGAAGACGCTCTAGCTGAGAATCGAACTGGATAGCGTCTTACTGTGAGGCGACAACGCTACCGCAGCACCACCACAATAATAAGGTTAATTAGGAGATTATATTGAGGATTGAAAGCAAGAATTAAATTGGGATGTTTCCACTTTAATAGGTTGCGTTTGAAAAGTGGAACCAGTCAAGGGTGTCCTTTTTTCTCTTATTTTCTTTGCCAGTGGTTCTAAATATAAGCCAAATAAGAAAGGCATTTAAAAATGCAATGATGTAATTGGTACTGTAATCAAGAAAAGTTAGCTTTATTTGCAAATGATATTATTTTGTACTTGATAATTCTAGAAGAGGGCATCTCAGTGTTGTAGAACATTTTGAGACAGTTTCAAGACTTTTTTGGGATATAAAATGAATGAGGCTAAAACGAAGGCTAGAGGCATAAATTGTGTATGCACACACGGATTGGTTCAGCAATGCCCATATTTATAGGGACACAATAAGACTAACTATTTAGGAGTATGGATTAAAAAGGCTTCTGTTATGAAAGCTAAGAGTATGTAGGAAGAGACTAAACAAATGATAATACAAAAAACTGAGAAACCAGAAACTCTTGTTTATGGATATGGATAGTAAGATACAAACAGTGAAAATGTTTTAGTCCCTTTAGTATCATATAGAGGTCAGCCATATTTTTATCAACCAGAGGTACAGTTGTGGACATACCTCTCAACCTGGAAACATCAAAAATCTGGACAAGGCCAATGAAAAATAGGTACAAATCTGTATGCTGATTAACATATAATTTGCATACATAATTGTGTAACCCCACCCACTCCAATGGAATTGTGGAATACCAACTTTCAAATGCAAACTGAAGAACAGACAACCAAAATATGGTACCAGAGTCCCCCTGAAGCCATTTCATTGTCAATTACCTGGCTATTTTGCCCCGTTTACCATAAACACTAATGTGTGCATACTGCTTTATTTCTACGATTATTTGAATTTTATTTTTACGTTTTACAGCACAATGCACAAACACTAATAGACATCTGCTAAACAAAGCAATACTGTCTCACAATGAAAACAGACTTGGAATTAAAACGTCTCTGCCCTTGAAACTTGTATTCATTGAAACAGCACTGAAACCCACACCACATCCAAAGAAAATGCATTTGGCCAGTGGTGGATAAAGATTACCTTTGGGCTGTTTTCATATCATTGGCCCCTTGCACACAAAACAAGAGACATACATTTGCTCTTTGATACACCTTCCTGACGTTATTATATTCCTTGTATAATACAGCACACTTGTTAGAGCATATTTTAAATTTATTGTTTGAACATTTTTCCAGTAGGCAATGAAACAGAATGCATGAACCAATAATGACAAAACTGCTCAATTCAGAACATTTCCATCATTAAAGTCTACTTCCACACCCACACAATATATATATATATATATATATATATATATATATATATATATATATATATATATATATGTATGTATATGTAAGAGAATGACAGTAGTGTAAGCCATAGGCATCTTGCACAGCTTCTTGCACTTATTTTCAATTTCAGTTTTTTTTTTTTTTGGGGGGGGGGGCAAAAGGCATGTACATTGCGTGTATAATTTTGGAAAGTTGCTAGAATAAACTGTTGTGTTACCACCATGCATTTCACTGCCAAGACTTGAACCCAGGACCCTATACACTATAGTCAGAGCAGCATACTACTATGCCAAATCAACAGTTTCCTGAAAGATAGGAAGACTGAAACTTAAATTGCTATCATTTAGTGAATTCAGTTCTTAATTTTCACCATAGCTCTCAACCTCTTAGCAGAAAAAAACCTGGACAAAGCCAATAATGGGGGAATATAGCCCCAAAATAGGGACACATTTCAAATACTGATCTTATAAACTTAGAAAATTGCTAGAATAAAAGGTTTTGTGTTACCATTTATTTGCTGAAGAATATGAAGTCTGAAATTCAAATGCCTGTCATTATTTAATGAAGTCAATGCTTCAGTGATTTGCCACAAAAATCCTGAAAACCACAGATTTTATGAAAAACGGCTCAAACATATGAGGCATAAATTCACAAATGGTGGTGGCTAGGGACTTTAGGCTCTTTTTACCTTGTACCCAAGGTACAAGGTTTGAGCCTGAGTACTTCTATCCACCAGGTGTATTAAATTGGGGGCATTTTCTCTCTCTCTCTCTCACATGCACACACACACACACACCGACACATCCTGCTTGCAGCCAGAATAAAACGTTCCCTACTTTGCCAGAGCAGTACCCAGGACCACTTTGGAAATGAAGGGGTGCCACTCGGGAATTGTGGGACCCCATTATTTGGACCCCAAAACTCAGTAAAAAACAAGTAATTCGAGATAGTTGGGTCACTAGCTGGTTGGTACATGGGATAAACACTTAAGTTAGCATGTGGTGTTAAAATCTAAAATGTAAGGAAAAATAAAGTGCATCATAAACAAGAGAATGGACAAGTTCGTGGACAGTTTTTTTTTTCCAGATTGCTTCCAGCAGTGTTTTAGAATTCCTACACATACAGTATAATAGAAAATTAAGAAAATAAACAGATCTAAATTATTAGAAACAAGGGAGGATCTTTGAATTTTTAAATTACAACATTAAAATGGACTGAGCTGAATGACTTGCTGATTATAAACCATTTTTAAAATACTGAAAATCTGGGAAATTGATGTGTGATAATGAATATTTTTTTGAAATTATGTATAGCTATGTCATTAAAAGTTTGAATGACTGAAACAAACCAAAGTGGTTGTTTAAGTGAGGATTGTTAAGAGAATGGCTGGATATGTTACTTACAAGACTATGGCTTATAGAAGGGTCCTCTTCCCAAAATAGACATTATTTATTCACTCCAGATTTTAATAAGTGGTTGTTGTTTTAGAATAAGACACTGTAATATTGCCACTGTGGATATATTAATTATAATCAATGTTTTAAAGTAATTTAATTGTCATAAATAGATACAACTACTACTCCATCACTGTTTCCCTAGTAAAAAAAAGAAAGAAAAACGCTATAGTATTTTGGAGTTACATCTGCTCATCTGAAAATTAAAAAGCAAGCACTATGAATATTTAGCAGCTAATATAATTTAATAAGTGGGACTGCAGTGTGTGTGTGTGTGTGTGTGTGTGTGTGTGTGTGTGTGTGTGTGTGTGTGTGTGTGTTTGAGAGAGACTCCTTTCCCCTTTTCAGCTTTCCTCACCTGACCACGTTGGGGTGCTTGAAGGTCTCTAGCTGTTTGAGCACTGCCACCTCTCGGATGGTGGAGAGTGGCATGCCATCATCACCCATCTGCACCCTCACCCTTTTCAGGGCGACAAAATGCCCTCCGTTCTTGAGATCACGGGCCTTGAACACCTTGCCATATGTGTCTTCACCTATCTCAGCCACGTACTCGTACTGCTCGCCCTGCGAATTCTCCTTCTCCATGTTCGCCTACGGCAGGGGCAGTTTTTTAACTTGAGGTATAATCCAGGTTTTGCCAAACAGTTCATTCAGGCCACCCAAGTGCTTACAGTAGTGCCATTTTTCCAAGAGAGCAAACAAGTGTCCGATCACATCCAAAGAACAGAAAAAAAATGGCAAGCATTAACAATACATGTGCATATTACAAACAATTCATTTCAAAATGCACTTGTCTAATTAAATAGTGTTTGACCATATTACTTTATGTGCATAATCATGTTTCTGCGTTGTATTGTTCTTGCTCTCTCTCCTCCCTATGTCCTGTCTTATTTAAGTTCCCCAAAGGTAAATTACATGCACCCTATAATTTAGAAACACCGTCGATTTACAGCAATATTTTTCTGTACTAGCAGTATAGCAAGTTTCACTTTATAAGCAGGCTGTCGGGAGCATCGAAGAAAGGGATGGTTTTCTTATAGTGACCACAGTGAACATCCTAAAAACAGATTTAGGTTTATTGCGGGTGTACTGATTCAGTCTTAACCCTCTAGCATGAAATACGATTTTTCAGTGTTTATACCAAAGAAATGGAGATCGCATGCATTCACCCCAGCACGTGCGACTATTGGGTACATGAGGTAAGGAGACTAGCACTAAGTGTCCTAGAATCCCATGCATTAGGTATTAGCTGTACCATGCACATTTCAAAGGAGCTTTTCTTACTTACAGAAAGAGTAGCTGGTTAAAGTAAATCAAACTAAAATTAAGTGGTGCACACAGCAGAAATGTATGTATGCAATATTGAACCTTCTTTGGTTGTTAATTTATTACACTTCACTTACTGGGTAATTATTGCTGGGTGAAGCCCATATGCGGAAGTGGCCAGGACCACTTCCCACCACTTGTAAACCTTCCCGGTCCTGGATCATTTAGCTAGAAGAACATAACGAGTTCCCTTCCCAGTCGCCGAGCCACAGCCAGAGTTCCCGCTCGCAGATAAGTTGAACAGCATCAGCAGCCCTTGGTAGCCGGAAATGTGAGCCCTTGAGTTCAATTATGACAGGCTGGTAGCCCCAACAGAGCTGATGTCATCATGTACTTTGATGACGTCAGCTCAAAAAGGAAAAAATTAAAAAGAAAAAAAAAATCGGAAATGAAGGGGTGCCACTCAGGAATCGTGGCACTCTATTATTTGGACCCCAAAACTCGGTAAAAACCGAGTAATTCGGGACAGTTGGGAGGTATGGTTGTGGACAGTAATTATTAAAGAGCTGAAGGAAGTTAAGTGGGATAAGTTGATCCCTCAGTAGAGCAAGGTAATTTAAGATTACATGATTTGAAGGGATATTTTAGAGTTGCACAATTAAGGCTGGTGACATAACACAATCAGAAGGTTAAAATTCAAAGTGGAAAGGGATGGTGATGAAATGGGTGGGGGTGGGGGGGGTAATTCAAGAAATAAGTAAATAATGGAATTTTGGACACAGATCCTTAAGGAGAACAACCACCGTACATAATTTTGTACTCATAAAATAGCAGAAAGTATTCTAAGAGCAAAGCCAGCGCATGAATTGAGAAATGAAATGTTGTCAGTAGGGATGACTGCAAGTAAGGGTACAGAAAACAGACAAGAGGGGAATGGAAATTACTGGAGGAAACTAGCAAAGGAACCAAGTTACTGGGAGCCAATAAATCTGTGACAAAAGCTGCTGTTAAACTGTATAATTAGTATGGTATATAAAATATTGCACAGTAACTATACAAATCAATCAGAGGAAGTTAGGAAAGACTGGGAAGAGAGACAGGAAAATTAATTTACAAAGGAACTATGGGAAGACAAGTATGCAAGATTTTTGCCTGGAGGTGTTTGCATAGGTATTTTTCTACCCCACGCAGACTTGAAAGAATTTTTTCCCTCAAGTTAGATATCAAATGTTGGAGGTATGATGGGGAAGAAAGACATAACTGGTAACATGTTTTTTTGGGAGTGTAATGAGTTGACAGATTTAAAAAATTCCCTAAAGAGCACTAAATCAGAAATATTTGGATAGCAAATGGCTGTAACTAAGGAAATGATTCTTTTGAGCTGTACACAGGATCTGAATTGCCTAGGCATAGTAAAGCCTTGTTAAGTGCAATTCTATTGCTTGCCAAAAACAATTACTAGAAAATTGAATTCAAAATCTGTACCAGTTGTATTTGAAGTATTGCATATTGTAAAAGAGATAAAAGAACTGGAAGAGGGATCGGTAGAAAAGGGAAGGAGCAGATTACATAGAAATAAATGGAATTTGTGGGAACAATGCATGCACAATAATGTTCTGGAGTAGGAGTGAGGTTTAAGTAAAGACAGGAATTGAGCGATTTTATGTAATGTTGGACTGAAAGACTTGTTGTAACGAAAGAAAGAACATATATATAATATGTGTAAATGGGGAAAATTTTCAGTATGGTTTGTTTTCTTTTCTATTAATGTATGTTTGCCTGTATCTTAGGTGATATTTTAATTAAGGTGTTTAAAAAAACACCAGTGTGGTTGAGTAGGTAAGTGGCAGCAGTTATAAGGGCAAAATATGAGAGATACAACATCTGGAAAAAGATGTGGGATCATTGGAAATGTACATGGATGCTAGAAGCAGTTAAAGTGTATCATGAAGACAAAAAGGGAGATGGATAGATAATCAATGTGAAGCATTAGGCCAGTATAAGCCTATCTTCAGGTATATGAGACTAAGGAATATTTTAGGGAAACAGATTGGGGAACAAGCTTGTGTGTTTGTGTCTGTGTTTTTGGAAGGTTTATAAGTAGGTTAATATAGGCAAACATTATAAATTAGAATGTAGGAGGCTAGAAAAGAAGCAAATGAGGGCTAGAGAGATGGGAAGATAGCACTGAATTTGTGGAAAAGGTACTCTGGGGGCAGAAAGAGGATAAGATGCAGGAATTAGATGGGATGCTACCAAGAGACCTAAAAAGGGCTACTGAATTTTTGGTTACATTTCTCACCAAACTTTTTATTATGTTCTTCATAGAGTAAGATGTCCTGATTTGGAATGCTGGAGCTGAGTAACTATGGTTCCATAGAAAGGTGGAGCAATTAATAACCATAGATAGTACAAGCTAGTTAGTCTGATCTCACTGTGGACAGAACTATAGAAATGGTGTGTAGGGCAAGGCTTATGAAGTTCCTGCTCTGGCCTGGCTTGTTCATCAAATTCCATTAGGATTCGCAACAGTAAGATCATGCCAAATTAAACTGATTCTGTCCTATGACTGGGAGAGCAGAAAGTAAACAAGCACATGGACATGATGCATCTGGGTTAGAACAAAGCAGCTGGTTTGTCCTTGTATTGTAAGCTTCTTGAAGAGGATAGTAGCAAGTACCAAACTGTATTGATGGGTAAAAAGTGGTTAGAGAACATGGAACAAAATTAGGGTTTATTCCATAATTACAGCAAACTAGTCAAGTACAGGCTTATTGAGTTTAACTTGTTAAAAGTTCTAGCACATTGAAAAATCCAGCAAGTTGAGTTTTGTACATATCAACACGCAGCAAAATTGCTAAAATCGTTTGTATGGCAGGCAAGCCCCTACATCTTCCATTTGAGGACCATCTCCCCCCACACTCCATGCTACTTAGGGGAATATTGGATGTTAGTGCATATATCAAAGTAAAAGAGTTACATTTCAGTCCCTATATAGTTTCATAGTTTCATAGTTTAGTACTAGGCTATCTGCCCTGGGGCATTTATAAGCCTAGCCATAGTGATGTGGCTTTCGCCACCCCATGTAATGGTGCAAAAGTGTACAGAATAGATTTAGAATACTGTGCCTCTGTCTAGTAGTGACACAGTGAAGACCCCCTTACATAATAGAATTAGTTTACTGTGCCTCTGTCTAGTAGTGACACAGAGATGACCCCCGGGGTAAACCTACGATCTCCCATCCACTCGTCAAGATTTCTCTTGAAGAGAGTCAGTGAGGGACTCTGCCTAACATGAACTGGGATTCTGTTCCAGAGTATGGGAAGCCTCTGAGTTATGAATCTGTCCCTCCAGCATGTCCTATTCATATTTGTGCTGAGGTTTAAATCCTTAGCTCTCGTGGTTCTGATGGATTTGGATTTTTTGAGGTGGAGCATGTCCATCAATTCCTGATTGGACATGGCCTTGTACGTCAGGCACAGATCACCTCTGAGTAGGCGGTATGCTACTGAATAGAGCTGGAGTTTCTTTAGTCTGGCAGCATATGACATATGTTGGAGACCCTTGATCCTTTTGGTGAGGTACTTTTGGGGTCTCTCCAGCTGTTGCAAGTGCCGGGTGAGGTACATACCAAATGGGGCATTGTACTCAATCATGGGGATAAGGGAGGAGTATAGGGATACAATGACCTCCTTTGATCTGGATGTGAATCCCTTCATGATAAGGTGGGCAAGGTAGAAAGTCTTTCTAACCACTTTGGCAACGTGGATGTCAAATGAGAGGTCACTATCGACTTGGGTCCCCAGGTCTCTGATTACTTTTTCCGTACTCAGTGGGTTACTGTCTATGTGATAATTTGTGGGTACTTTGTTTTTCCCAAAGGGGATGACTATATATTTTTTGGCATTTAGTTTAAGGCCATGACTCCAGCACCAGTTGTCCGTTTCAGTGAGGCCTTTCTGTAGGATGTATGTGTCAGCTGGTGTATCGACTATGGCTCCTAGTTTGCAGTCATCTGCGAACTTTGTCAACCACAACCCTCCCATGTTTGCTTTCACATCTGAGAAATAAATGCCGAACCAGAGGGGTCCCAGGACAGAGTCTTGTGGGACACCACTTGTGACTGGCTTTGAGTCTGACATGGCTCCAGCGATTTTGACTTTATGGGTTCTATCCTTTAGCCAGTTTGCAACCCATCTTGTGACATATGGATTTACATTTAAGCTGTTGAGCTTGTCTATGATGCTTGAGTGGGGTATTGTGTCGAAAGCTTTAGCCAAGTCCAGGTAGGCTGTATGGACTGCTTTGCCCTCGTCAATGGCTCTAGTGACTGTTTCGAAAAAGTCAACCAGGTTCAAAAGGCAGGAGCTGCCCTTTACAAAGCCGAACTGGGTGGGATCAAGTGTCTGTAGGTCCCCAATGTCTCTGTTTATGAGTTCCATAATGATTCTTTCCATAGCTTTGCAGACCAGGCTGGTTAAGCTTATGGGGGGTAGTTACCAGGGTCTGTAGAGGTGCCTCCTTTGTGGAGTGGGACCACTGTTGCTGTACGCCAGTGTTCAGGTACATATCCTGTAGTAAGGCTAAGGTTGAATAGCATTTTTATGTGCGGGTTTAGCTCCTCTTGGAGTTCACGTAGCACGCAACCCGGGATACCGTCAGGTCCCATTGATGCTGTGTTTTTAGCTTTGCTGAGGGCGGTTCTCACCTGGACATCTGAGATGACAGGGAGGTTACATTCAGCTGGGATAAGTATTTCTTCTTTTGGGGGTGAGGGAGGGGAGAAATTTGCACTGAACCTGTCTGCCAGAATGTTGGCAATATCTGTGGGTTCAGTGTATTTTTTGTCATTGTGAACTAACTCTGAGCATATCTGAGGGTTTCCGCCCAGGTTTCTAACATAGCAGAAGAAGGCTTTGTGGTTATCTTTAGTGTCCATAGCGATTTTTCTCTCAAAGTTGGCCTTGGATGTTTTTATGAGAGAACGTAGCTTTTTACTAGTGCTGATCAGAGATGCCTTTTCTTTATGGGATTTTGCTCTGTCGTGCAGTAGCTTCCTTTTTTTGTTATACAATTTGTTTATGGCTGGGGTCTACCAGACAGGACGCCTGCCCTTGGTGGAGAGGGTCTTGGTTTTATTTGGGATTGCATGATCCATGCATTCTTGGAGATGTCAGTAGAAAACATTTGTGAAGGATTCATCATTGTGGGATGTGGTTTCCACTGGCCCAGTGGGCTTAAAGGATGCCATCTCAGTCTTAAGAAGTGTAAAGTCTGCTTTTGAGAAGTTTTTCACTGTAGTCTTTTGTGTTGGGGGTGGAGGTGTTGGGGGTGGAGGTGGGATATGTATATCCTGGGTGATTAGTTTGTGGTCAGATCTCACTAGTGAGGGGTATACTTCCGGTGTGGAGCACTTTGTCCCCATGTTTGTGATGATCAGGTCTAGTATATTATCTCCCCTTGTGGGAGAGGTGACTAGCTGTTCCATTGCATTTGAATTTATGAATTCCAGGAACCTTTGGGCTAGGGTGTTAGGGCTAGAATAATGCACCCAGTCTATGTTAGGGTAGTTGAAGTCTCCCAATATGATGGTGTTTGGTGAGACATTCATATTCTCCAATGTCTTCAGGAAGGCTGAATGGGGTTCCTGAGATTGGGAGGGTGGTCTGTAACATGCTACCAGTTGTATAGCAGTTTTGCCTACGGTTAGTTGCACCTGGATGGTCTCTGATGCTTCATGTGTTGCCACTAACCTGGAGGTGTGGGTGTCCTTGATGAATATGGACACTCCCCCTCCCTTTTTGGTTTGGCCCGAGTTTTGGGGCCGAAAAGCATGATACGAGGTATAGCCTGGTAGCGCTGGGGTGCTCTCAGGAGCCTTGAACCAGGTTTCAGTTACTGCACAGACGTCGATGTTCTCCATACTGAGGAGTGCTTCGAGAGCCTGCATCTTGAGATTTAGACTTCTGGCGTGGAGCAGCATTACCCTTAATTTTTTTCCATTTTTGTTTTCTAAGGAGGTGGGTTTGTCTTTTGAGCCTTGCCTAAAAAAGGCACTATGGGGGTGGCAAGAGCCTTAGCCAATATCCGGAAGCCCAGTGGTGACAGATGCAAGCCGTCCCTTGCGAAGCAGCGTGGCTTGTCCAGCATGTCATCCCAAGCAGACGGACATTGGATCCCCCTAGAATGGCACCAGTAATTGAGCCAATTATTAAAGCTGATCATCTTGTCTTTGTATTGCGGCATCATTCTTGGTGAGGGCAAGATGCTGCTCAGGGTCAGGGTCATACCAGCCTGGGCTACATAATCAGAGAGCTCCTCTATGTCTCTTTTCATGTAGTCCAGGGAGGTATGTCTCAGGTCATTCACGCCGGCATGGACAATGACGGAGTCATATTTGTACTTGCTTTGGAGTGACCTGAGTGCGTGTGTTATGTGGCGGATCCTAGCTCCCGATAGGCAGCTCACCGTTACCCTCTCCTTGTTCAGTCTGGTAAGCGGAACGTCAGTGTGTCTGACTATAGAGTCACCTATTGCTTGTGTATCAGGCATGGTGTTTGGCCTTAAGGGCTGTGATTGTTTGACACACTGATTTATTGAAGTATGTGTTGCATGTGTTATGTTTTGAGGTGGTGGATTTTGGGGTGTCTGCTTTGGGAGCCTCTGTTATTTTGGTAAGTTTTTTGTTAGAGCCTCCGAGTATGTCTTTGTGTTATTATGTGTTTGGTTTGCAGTTGTGGTAGGTCTATGTGAGACTGGGTTTGCTGTGTGTGTGGTTACCTTCTCCTCCTGTCTGGTCTTGCCAGTCCTGAGTTGAGAGAGTTCAGCCTCCAGTTTGGCTATATAGTTGCATCTCTCACATGTATTTGTGTTTGTTGGGAGGAGGAGAGGGTTGTCTGTGTACATGAGACAATTGTAGCATTGTCTCAAGATTCCCAGATTAACCAGCTGAACCAGAGAGGATGCTAGTAATCTACCACTCGACATGCTAGAATATTATAAGGGAGTGCTGTGCCTTTAAGGGAAGTGGGTACTCACAGGGGTGGTAGGTGGATGTAGTGCTTACTTTTTTTTTGAGAGTGCTTACTTAGGAGACAGGTTTTGAGAACAAGTGCTAGGCTTATAATAAAGCGAGTAGACTGATTATTATAAGAGTAGAGCTTTCTTGAGGGAAAATTTGAAGAGCAGACTTGGCGGAGCCAGAAAAAGTTTAACCTTGTTTAACCGGCGCTGCACTATGCGCACAATCACGCAAAGCCACGCAAACGTGGATTTTAAACAGGGAGCTTCAAAAGAGCTAGAAATGGTCCAAAACAACCAATTACTCCAGTCTCTATGTAAGGAACTGTTCACTCTTACTCAGTGGTAATGATCATACACACATAGTTACATAAACATAGTACATGGTTACAAGCATGTAATTACCACATGTGGTTACCAGGAGTAATAGTAGACCAGTTAGAATAATAGACATTAAGATTCTGAATGATTAGTGAGTGCACCTGCTGCTATACAGTGCAAAATGTCCATTAGAGGTACAACATTCTTCCTCACCAGTTCAGCTGAATAGCTGCCAAGCGTATAATCACTTATAGACTGTTGAAGGTAATAGAAATTGTGCAGGTACCAAAGGATAACTACAAGTAGTGACAGAAATGTAGAGAGACATAAATGGGTAAAGAGGGAGAAATAGGTATGGAAGAAAGGTGGGAGGCAGAGGACAGAGAGGAATACAGTCAACATGGGGGATGATTACACAAACGTAGCCATGTATTGCTTAGGTGGTTTCTTGCAACATTTCTGAACTGGTGTTTAGGCTTAATAGTTCAAATGTCCAATGGAAGTTTATTCCAGTTCTCAGCTGGGGAATAGCTATGTAGGTTTTTTCCTATTTTGATTTTTGGCTTGTAGATAGAAATGAGATGTTGTTCAGAGCTTCGAAGTGTTCTAGTTGGTGAGTAGAGGGAGATGATAGTGGAGATGCTGGGACAGAAGGAGGGCAGGTGCAGTATAGAGTGAATTACCTGAAGCTGAGAGAGGAGAAGGATGTGGGGAAGCTCTAACCAGTTTAGTTTCCTGAGGGCTAAGCAGTGATGAGAATGGTAGGGGTGTTCGGCAGCGAATTTGGCCACCTTGTTGTAAGTGGATTTTAGTTTAGAGAGTAGTGTGGTTTGTAAGTTGGTGATAATTTGAGAACTGTAAAGAAGGGTCGGGAGTAGGTAGGCATGGGATAGGGCTATCTTTTGTTTACTGGGTAGATATTTATTATTCCTGTAGAGGAGGCCGAGTTTTTGGTGAGTTTTCTTAATATTACTGAGAACATGCAAGTCAAATTTCAGCTGGTCATCAGTGATGACCCCAAGTAGTTTGGTGTGAGTTTCCACTGTGATTGGTGTGTTATTGTGGGAAGTGATGGAGAAAGAAGGTTTAAGATGATTTGTTGTTTTTGGGATGAAGAGAAGAAGTTTAGTCTTCTTTGGATTTAGGATTAGTTGGTTCTTGTTGAGCCACTTTTCGATAGACAAAATGGAGTTCTGAGTTGTCTTATGGAGATAAGAGAGGGTGTTGGCTATGGTGATGACTGCAGAGTCATCGGCGTATTGTACAAGTGATGATTGTGGAGAGGCAGTAGATAACTGATTGGTGAAAATGTTAAATAGTAGTAGGTCAAGTATTGAACCTTGTGGTACACCCACACTTATAGGAAGTTCTGGAGAGAGAGCAGAAAGCTATTTTACAGACTGGAAACGGGGCTAGGTTGGGGGGAGGAGGGGTTACAGACTAGCCATGTTACCTTAGGGTATAGCTTTACAGCATAATCTCACTTTATATTTATCCCACCTGTTCAGATCCAGAGCAAAATTATGTGGCAGACATGCTGAGCTGGACAAAGGCAGACCCTCATGATCAGGGGATATTCCAAGATCTGATCCATCTGTAGGGAGTATCTGAAGTAGACCTCTTTGTCTTCTTTCTGAACAATCAACTGGCAAAATTCTGCTGCAGGACTATATGTAAAAAGGCCTAGAAGACAGATGCCTTTCCCTTTCCTTGGACAGGAATATTCCTGTGTGCTTTTCCACCGATATCCAAGTTACAGCTGAAGATTCCGAAGGAATACCTCAAGATCATTGCGGTAACTCTCTTCCGGGCTAGGCAGTAGTAGTTCTCCTTTTGGAAATGGCCAGGGGCAATTACCACACACTTTCTCACAGACTGAATCTACTTGCACAAAAACAGAGGTATTTGATACACCCTGACCACAATTAGCTTTTACTGACAGCCTGCTTGAGAGGGTCTTAATTCACTTTAGGCAGCTTTTTACATATGTACAGCAGGTATTAATGGAGGCAAGAAAGCATGCTACGTGTCTCCATTGTTTAGCAAATGGAAAAGGTTTTCTAGTGTGCTAGAAAGATAACCAGCACCTTTTCAGGGCCAGTGTTTCTCTAGGTTTTACAGTATTTTTGTCAGTTGCTATCCTATAGCCTTTCTTACTCCTTCATCAAAGTTCATTTGTTGACATTTTTAGCGTGTCTGCCCATGGATTCCCTTCATTTAATGTATTCTTATGTGAAAATGTTTTTGAAAGGGGTTTTGGGTAAGGGACCTCTAAGAAAAAATGGTGGTGTCTTCCTTGGAATATTAATTTTGTGTTGCAAAAACTAACACTTGCTCCATTTGAACTATCTTATGAGGTTGACTTGGTTCTTAACATGGAAAACTGTTTTACTGATTGCTCTGACCTCTGTAAGAAGAATGAGTTACAAGCTCTTATGGTGAGTCAACCCTCTCTCATTTTACACAGAGACAGGATTTCTTTGAGGACTAATCCTCCTTTTATGCCTAAATTGGTACCCAAGTTTACTTTAAGCCAAACTATACATCTACCTGTTTTCTTTTCTGAACTCAGAAATGAGGGAGAAAGGATACTGCATATCTTGGATGTCCACAGACAATTCAGGTACTGTCAACAGAGTGAAGTCTTTCCGATCTTCGGATCAGTTCATTTCTTGTAAAGGTACGAAGAAGGAACAACCTATGTTTAAAAAGATTCTTTTCATATGTTCTCATGCTATTAAATTTTGCTATTCTCACCACAATAAAACTGTTGCAGGCAGGAACAAGGCTCAGTCTATTAGGGCTTTGGCTTCATCTGTGACTTTTTGGAAAGGGTTGCTGTGTAGAAGTATTTTAAAAGCAGCAACTTGGTCTCATGTACATACTTTTACAAAGCATTACAGGCTTGATTCCTTTTCTAGGTCCAGATCAGACTTTGCTAGGTCCACTTTCCAGGGGCTTTTGGACCTTTAACCTTCCACCTCCCAAATGTAATACAGTAGCATAATCTACCCTTAAAGCTAAGACTAGTGCAGCAGTAAATATAGTACAGTTGTGTAAGTAAACAACATAACAGTAGATGTTTGATCACTGCTCCCAGCATCTATTCCCCCTAAGTTTTTTGAGTATGTTGTATCGCCAGGCTTTGTATTTATTTATTTATTGACATTTGCTTACTGGGAATGTCCAACTGAGTAATTTGATACTTTTTCAGCAGAGGCTTAGGGAGAAAAGCTCCACAATTAAAAGAACATAAAATACATATACTTGGGTGAAAACTGTCAATCTGAAGTAGGACTTCATTTGTCAGCAACCTTTGGGATACGAATCCGATCTCGGATCTGTGCCGGCAACTTCTATCACAGCATAGATCCGAGCTCCTAGCTCCTCCCTTTACCCATAATCCCTGCCAACCCTGACTGACCTCAGATCTAGTTTGCCGCTCTTCAAGCAACAGCTAGATTCCAGAGCTCTTGGTGATTCTGTGAGAAAAACAGTTTTCAACTCTTTCATATATTTCTTAAGCGAGTGTCTGTGTGTGTGTGTTTAGGTTTCCCCTTAACGCTAATTTTTCTTCCTTTTTTAGCTTAAATTTTAATTTAATTTTCCTCCCTGCCCTCGCTGGTCGCAGTGTGTGTGTGTGTGTGTGTGTAGTGTGTAGGGGCCTAGTGAGTGTGTTTTACTTTTCAGTGATGTCGGAGGCCCCTAAAGCCATTTTTTCGAAATGCACCGAGTGTGGTCACAAGCTTTCACCGGCTGATGGCCACACTCGGTGCGTTAGGTGCCTTGGGGTTAAACACCTCTCTTCGGGTTGCGCGATTTGTGCTGTGTTCAACCCCAGGGCACTTAAGGATCGGAGGTCGAAGCTGGTTCTGGCGGGCCTTTTGCCCCCAGACCCGGCTCCGGCCTCCGATACTTCTGTGACTGTTACCCAGTCTTTGGTAATGGCCACTCCTGCCCCCCTCCCTCCGACCGGGACTCAACCTCCCACTGTGGCTTCGGAGGTGAGGGAGGCCAGGAAAGAGAAGCGGAGGGAGAAGCACCTTAAGCGGCGGGCCGAGGACACCTCCTCGGCCCCGCCTGCCAAGCGTGCTTCTCCCTCCAGGGTTTCTGGTTCACCTCCTCCTCTGATCCGATCCCCTTGCTTCTCACCGGGACCCGAGGAGGAGGTGACCCGGTCCCCGTCGATGTCATTGAGGCGGCACTCCAGGCCTGCCTCGGCGGCCTCCTCGAGGTCCACATTCAGTATGTCGGACGCGGACATGGACCGGATGATGAGGAGGTTCATCCAGGCCCAGATGCAGATGGGAGTGCTCTTGCCTCCCCCCCCCCTCTGGGGGGGAGCTCGACCCCTTTTTTCGCTCCTATAGCTCCTTCTCCGACCCACCTCCCGGGTTCGGAGCTGTCGGAGCTGAGCCGCGTTGGATCCGGGGGTGGGTCGGCGCCGACAGTGCTGGGTACTTTGGCTCTGACTATTCCCTCGAGTTTGTTGGATCCGACCTCTCTGAGCTGTGGGCCGAGCTTCGGATCCGAGGGACTCGGTGTGCTCTCGGCCCCGTCCCGGTCAGAGCGCGTGGGTCCTTCGGATCCGATAGTCTCGGCTCCGGGTCCGATCCCCGCCTCGAATCCGAGTGGGAGTCTGATCTCGGATCCGTCAGAGAGCGCCCCCCCCCCCTCGGCTTTCGCGGTGGTGGAGAGGGTGCTGTTGAGTGCATCCAGGCCCCCGGTCCTGGCTTCGGCTCCCCCCTGCACTCCCTCTCAGCTGGTCCTGGCTCCCCTCACCCGGCCTTCAGGGCAGCCTGCTTCAGCGCCTCTAGGTGTTCCATTGGAACAGGATATTGCTGGTGAGGACTCCTCAGACAGCCCCCCCGAGGAGGTTCCTCGCAAGTTGAAGTGCAAAAGGAGGCACGTGGGCTCCCCAAGGTCACCCCCCAAGCATGTCTCCTTTGGAGACGTCATGGAAATGCTCAGAATCAGAGGGGGGGTGGTCTGCCCCCAAGGCTTCCTCCGATGAGTCCGTATTCCTAGAGGCGTTCGAGGCAGGGCCATCTACCTCTTGGGTGTCCCCTCCCCCCGACCCCTTAGTGGATCTTATAGCCACTAGGGCTTGGAGGGAGCCGGACACTGTAGAGCCTGTTCCCAAGCGCCCGGACAAAATTTTGAGCCCACCGTCAGAGAGAACCCATTGGAGCAGAGGTCCCCCTGTGGATGCCATGTTGGTGGCGGCAGCCACCAAGAGAAAGTTGGCTCAGGAGAGCCCCGCGGTTCATCCACCGAGCAAGGAGTCTCGCGTGATGGACCGCCTTTGGAAGCGGGCCTTCAGTTCAGCGACCTTCTCCTTGAGGGCCATGAACTATATGGCACACGTCATTCGGATGCAGCGGGATCTAATCAAAGAATACGCTGCCTCCCTCCTGGGGTCCATGTCGGAAGGGGACAAGCAACTGTACTCCTCCTGAATGTTCACCCTACGTTCTATTTCCAACACCTCTATGCGGCTCTTGTCTCACGCCACTGAGGGAGCCGCTAGAGCAGGTGGAGTCGGGCTGGTCATGAGGAGGCAAGCCTGGCTCCGACATTGTGACTTCTCGGAACCCTTTAAGGCGTCATTTGCGAATGCCCCTTTTGATGGTTCTGCATTGTTTGGCAAAACCTTTTGCGACACCCTTGTCGAGAGCGAGAAAGACGGGAAGACGTTGTCTGCTGTCGGAGTCCGCTTCTCTGCTCCCCAGAGGTCCTTTACCAAGAACCAAAAGGGTCAGAAGAAGATGTGGTTCCGGAAATCGCATCAATCCCAGTCTGCTCCGGGCAACCAGTCCTCTCGTGGCAGAGGAGGACAGGGAGGACGCCGCCCTAGAGGCAGAGGAGGTCCCAGGAACTTTGGGTCCAGAGAACCTTTCTCTGAGAGGCCCACGCAGAACCCCTGAGGGGTTACCCGGCTGCTTCACTCTGGAGGCAGTCGGGGGACATTTCTCGAGACACCTAGCAATGTGGGAGTCCATAACAATGGATCGCTGGGTGCTTCGTGTTATATCCAGAGGATACCAAATTCCCTTTCTTGTAACCCCCAGTATCAGAAGCCTCCCCAATGTGCCACCCAATCAGAGGGAGGCGGCTGCTGCAGAAATTCAGCAGCTCTTACAAAAAAGAGCCATCCAGCCCGTCCCCCCAGATCAGCACGGATCAGGGTTTTACACCAGGTTCTTTCTGGTGCCAAAAAAGACGGGGACGCGAGGCCCATCTTGGACCTTTCTCTCTTGAACCTGGCAGTACCAAAAGTAAAGTTCCGGATGGTCACTCTGCAATCTATCCTCCCACTACTAAGGGAGAATGACTGGATGTGCTCAATAGACCTCAAGGATGCGTACTATCATATTCTCGTGGACAGACGCTCCAGGAGGTTTCTCCGCTTCCGGCTGGGAGCCAGCCATTTCCAGTTTAGGGCCCTTCCCTTCGGTCTCACCTCAGCCCCCAGGGTGTTCACCAAGGTCTTGGCAGTGATAGCGGCCCACCTGAGACTCCAGGGAATTCAGGTCTTTCCGTACCTGGACGACTGGCTCCTTACCGCCCCAACAAGGCATCTTCTTTGCTCATGCAGGGATTATTTCCTCAATCTGGCTCCACTCTTAGGGTTGACCATCAACACGGCCAAATCCTCCCTGGCTCCTACACAAGTATTGGATTTCATAGGGGCGAGGTTGGACTCCAGACTGATGCTTGTTTTCTTGACTCCAGATCGGCTTCAGAACCTGAGGTTGCATGTGCAGGCCATCCTTCGGCGGAATTGGTCCTGAGGGCTCAAGGGTCCATGGCGGCAGCAATTCTGCTGCTGCCATTGGCCCGGTTGAATATGAGGGTCATACAATGGACCCTCCAGGTACAATGGTCCCTATATCGCAATCCCCTGTCTCATCCCATCTCCCTAAGCAGGGTTTGCAGAAGGTCGCTCGTGTGGTGGCTCCAGTCCTCCAATCTCCACACGGGACGCCCCTTCTCGCTGCCTCCGCCAGTCGCCACAGTGACCACGGACGCTTCTCGCCTGGGGTGGGGGGGCACTATTCGGGCAGAACAGTCCAAGGCACGTGGAACGACATAGAGACCTCTTTGCATATCAACGTCCTGGAGATGAGGGCGGTGCTTTTGACGTTGCAAGCGCTTCACAACCCTCTTCCGGTGGGGACGATTGCAGTACAGACGGACAACATGTCAGTTATCTGGTACATCAACAAACAGGGGGGAATCAGGTCTTACCCACTCTGCCGCAAGGCCATGAGAGTGTGGGAATGGGCGATATCCACCAACCGCTTTCTCATCGCAACGCACATTCCGGGACGGTCCAACATATTAGCGGACAGGCTCAGTCGTACTATCCTGACTCCTTACGAGTGGTCTCTCAATCCTCTAGTGGCAGAGCAAATATTTGCCTGATGGGGGCGACCTTGTTGCAATCTTTTTGCCTCTCACTCAAATACCAAATGCAACGATTACTTCGCTCTGATCCCCCCTCCGGGGGAGTCCCCGAGAGACTCTCTAGTTCATGCTTGGCCTCCCGGTCTGCTTTATGCTTACCTGCCTCTGCCCCTGATGTTGAAACTATTGCAGAAAGCCAGTCAGTTGTGGAGCAAAATGATCCTCATTGCCCCATTCTGGCTTCATCAGACATGGTTCCCTTACCTATGGTCTCACCTGATTCATCCGCCCTGGATGCTGGATCCCCTTCCGGATCTCATTTCACACCCCCTGGGTCTTCCAACCCCGAACCTGGCCAACCTAAAGCTGATGGCTTGGTTGCTCCAGTTCCACTCCTGATAAGGACACCCGGAATTTCATCTCCAGTCAAAGCCATCCTAGTAGCAGCTCACAAGCCCTCCACCAGAAGGGTCTATCGGAGTAAATGGAAACGTTTTTCCATTTGGGTGGAGCACCCTCATTTAGATCCTTTCACGGCGCCGGTAGTGTCAGTTCTAGATTTTCTATCTTCTCTCTTTCACCAGGGGGCTAGTTCTTCCATGGTCAAAGTGCAACTTGCAGCAATTTCACACTACCATGTAGGTCAGGAGTCAGCGTCGCTTATTACTTCCAAACTGTGTAAGACCTTCCTTAAGGGTACCTTCCTTCTCAGGCCCCCGGTCAAGGAGGTGGTACCCCCATGGGATTTATCCCTAGTTTTACAGGCCTTGACTAGCCCCTTTCGAGCGGCCACTGTTGATCTTAAATACCTCTCTTGGAAAACGGCCTTTTTGGTGGCCATAACTTCAGCCAAGAGGGTCTCGGAACTCCAGGCTCTCTGTGTCAAACCACCGTATTTGGTCTTCCACCCAGACAGAGTTCACCTCAGGATCAATCTGTCTTTCCTACCTAAGGTATCATCGGAAGCTAACATCAATCAATCTATTAATCTTCCAGTATTCTTCCCCAACTATCAAAACAAAGGAGAGTATAAGCTGCACTCTTTAGACGTGCACAGACAGCTACGTTTTTATACTCATTGAACTACTGGTCATAGGCAATCCAATCAGTTGTTTGTCTCCTTTGCCAAAAACAACTTCGGCAAGGCGGTTTCTAAGGTTATCCTCTCCCGATGGATATCTAATTGTATTCTCTTAGCATATCAGAGCTCGGGAAGGCCTGCACCTCAGGGAGTCCGTGCTCATTCTACGAGGGCCATTGCTACATCGGCTGCTTTCAAGGCTAGAGTTTCTCTGGATGACATTTGTTCCGCAGCCACTTGGGCTTCATCTCATACCTTTATCAGCCACTACAAAGTAGATATTGTCTCCCGAGGTAGGGCGTCATTTGGCTCTGCAGTGCTCCGGAATATCCTTCTATGAAGGCCACCCAAGATTTAGGTAGCTGGGGACTCTGTCCCAAAGGTTGCTGACAAATGAAGTCCTACTTCAGATTAGGAAGTTATGTACTCACCATAACGTTCCATCTGAGTAGGTATCTTCATTTGTCTGCAACCACCCCCCCCTCCTTCCCCCTGACCAAAATGATCCTACTTGGGGTTCTTTAGATTAGTTCCCCCTGGGACACAGTACTAGCTGTGCTATGGGGCAAACTTGATCTGAGGTCAGTCAGGGTTGGCAGGGGATTATGGGTAAAGGGAGGAGCTAGGAGCTCGTATCTATGCTGTGATAGAAGTTGCCGGCTCGGATCCGAGATCGGATCTGTATCCCAAAGGTTGCAGACAAATGAAGATACCTACTCAGATGGAACATTATGGTGAGTACATAACTTATTATATTACAATGTACTGTAAATACAGAGATTAATACAAATATTAATACACATTTGATATGTACAATAATACACATATACATTCATTAAAACCAGATAAATACAATATCATTTAGCATTGAAATGTGTTGTCATATTACAAGTGCAAGAGTTTATTACTAATAGATGTGTATATTTTTCTATATATTTATCTATCTGTATCTATTTATTTATTTATTGTTTATTCTTGGCTTTGTCCTTACAGAGCTCAGCCTGCATCTCTCAGCTGGCATGAAGGCTGTGAAGGACTTGACACTTTGTCTTTTTAGGCAGCTACATTTCATTTGAATATCTGCTATTATTGTAAGTTTACTGATACAAATGTACTTTCCCAGTTGGCTCTTTCTTCTCCGTCACACCTCCAACATTTGCTGTTTACCTGCTATGAAGTCTGCTATTGGTAGAAAATGCCAGTCTAAACAGTTACAGACAAAAATCTTAAACCTTCTGGACTTTATTGCACACTTGTGTGACATACATATGTCCTCCTATTGTTCCGTTGTAAATTTGTTTTTCCAGTCTCTCTTCCCAATCTCTTCTTACCTCCTCTGACTGATTTTTGTAGTTAGCGTGTAATATTTTGTATGGCCTATTAATTATCCCTTTTTAACAGCAGCTTCTAAATTCAATTAAAAACTCCGCCAGTGCAAGTGTTTCAGTAAAAATTTCCTGTCCTTTTCTCTTTGCCTATACTCTATCTGTCCCTGGTTGGAAAGGCAGTTTCTACCCTGTAGTCCAGATATATTCTTGGCCTCATCCTACTCCAGTACCTTCTCTTCACTAGTCATTTGCTCCCAATACCTTGTTTCTTTTGCCAGTTTTCTCCAGTAAATTTAATTCCCCTCGTGCCTGTTTTCTGTACTCATGATTGCAGTCACCCCTATCAGCAAAATCTATTTTTCCATTCTCGTATTAGCTAAGTTCTTAGAATGGTTTCTGCTACTTTAAGAAAGTAGTATTGAATATAGTTGTTATCATTATCCTTAAGGATCTGCATCCAAAATCCCACTCTCTTAGTTTTTGAACTTCCCCTGTGCTTTATCATCATCTCTTCCCAGTGAGAATTATAACCTTCTGCTAGTGTTATGTATATCTGTCTTAACTGTAGCTCTAAAATACCCTCTTCAATTCAGGTAATCCTAAACTACCTTGTTCTATGAGAAGGTTCAGCTTATCCCACTTAACTCTTGCTGTTTTCCTCTCCCAGGTAAATTCCTTCAACTCTTTATTAATTGTTGTCTGCAACTTCTCTTCAGATTGATAAAAATATGCCTGACCAGTATAAAACTAATGGGACTAATCATAGAGTATTCTTGAAAGTATTAATGAAATGCTGAGCTTGCAAATGGTTGATTTTTTCCCCATCTGGCTACATTTTTTCTCTGTCTCTGAAAATTTAGCTTTGTCTGTAATTATCTTGGAAGAAGTCTTTGAATCTTTTTCAAAGGTTATTAATAATGTTTGTTTTGGAACAGATGATATTCCAGGTTGCATCTTATCAGTGTTAAGTATGCACTCTCTAAGCCTGTACTTCCTCAATCTCACCACATAGTTTATCTCTGTTGCCTGGAAAACAGCCACTGTGACTCCTCTACACAAGGGTGGCCACCTCTACTGACCCAGGTATTTATAAGCCCATCAGCCTCACCAGTCTTATATGCAACGCTATGGAACATATCACAACAGAATTAATTTATGCAAATGTAAACAACTTAACTGCTCTACAGCTCACTTTGTTGCATTTTGTGAAGAGTGAGTCCATTTTCCTTGACCTAGTAAGCTTCTTGTTAAAGGTTACAGAGGTTCTAGACTGTGGTCACTCTGTGCACACTACTTATCTTGACCTGGTCAAGGTTTTTGACACAAAACCCCATGCTGTTGTTATTGAAAACAACCTTATGTTGTCTGCTGTATTGCAAATTGGATATCTAGCAGATCCCAAATAGTGAAAGTTGCTAATACCCTCTGTGAATGTAAAATTGTAACTAGTGCGGTACCACATGGATCAGTACTGGACCTACTTCTGTTTGGCATTTATTCTGTAGACATCTAAGCCACTATTCCTGTCATGTGGTTGACCAAGTTTGTTAATGACTGCAAGCTTGGCACTGCTATCCACTTGTTCACTGACACTAAACTGCTCCTAAAAGGTTTAAATATGCACATGCCTAGTGTAGTGAAAATGGTCTCAAGCTAAATACAGAAAGTGCAGTGTAGTGGCATTAGATAAAAAAAGCCATTCCCACCTCATATGTTATAAGTAGTACTCCTTTTCATGCAGAAGCAGTCATAAGAGACTTGGGTATGTAACTCGTTCGTTGTTCAGTCATCATGTTTCCACCACAGTCAGAAAATGCTATCTGGCCCAGTTAATCTTCAAGGGAATATCTTCAGTCATCTCACCACTGTACTCTTCCCTTGTCAGACACATCATCGAATACAGAGCCCCCTTTGGTATGCTCAACTTACAACTCAGTTGGAAAGGCCTCAGCAATTCTTAACAAAAAGGCCTTAAATCCTTCAATTACCCTAACAGATTAACGCAGCTTTCCATATATTTACTAGCCTACTGGCTACTACAAGAGGACCTGTGTCTCTTTTTTTCTTGCCATGAAATACCTAGTCCTTTTTGATCTTCTATTTCTTTGAAAAAACACCATCTCTACAAACACCTTTACTAGGGACCTACATTTATGCTAAGAAATAAACAAGGTTCACTGCAGAATAGGTTCCTTACTCAACGTATTTTCAACCTATGGAATAAGTTATCACTATAGGTAAAGCAAAGCAATACCTTATCTGCCTTTAAGGCTAGTCTCGATGACTGGATGGGTAGATTTATGTTTTTTTCCTAGGGTTATCATGTACAGCCCTGCTTGATTTAGGAAGTTGGCTGAATTAAGTACTTATGACGGGTGGCATTGTATCTGCTTAAAGGTGTATAATGCTAGGCCTCAAATGGTCCTTGTGATCGCTTGCCTAGTGTTGTTCCTGTGTCCCTGTTGCAGTGGTCTTTCCTTCCAAAATGAATGCATTAGCTGTAATGGCACTATATTGCATCATTTTAAGGCAAAGTTATCCATAAAGTTAGTCAACTTGTTGGGTGTCATGTGCTTCTTACTGATGTTATAATAACTGGAATGGGCATTCACAGCTGTGACTTCTTTACATATGTATTTTGTCATCAAGTCAAAGATCTGAGGTGGCACTAAAGAACCGGAATATCCCATGATGCCAGACTAGGATTAGATAGAATTGTGGATAGAAATGTACAGGCTAGTTGAAAAGAGCCAAGTAAGTATTCCTCTTTTAAAGGATGTAAGATTCTTCTCTTGTACTGCCACCATCTGATTGTTAAACTAGTAATGATTTACACTGTTTCTTTTGTTGGTTAACGAAATTCATATATTTGAAATGAAAATAGTATCCTAGTCAAAACAAGTTAGAAAAATGAAGGAAAAATTCTGATAAAACAACTGAAACAATGAAACCAGTAAAACGACACAAAAACAGGTAGAGCAGCTTACTTAATAAACTGAGCCATTAATTTGATTAAAATAAGAAACAAAACAACTGCAAGAAGCGACAGCTCTTCAAGCAAAACAGAAGTAAGAAAAGTCCAAAACAAACCAGACATATATAGTTTGCATAAAATAGTTAAATGTTGGCAACTTCACAGCAAATGAGCTGCCACCATTCTTTTTCAAATACAGTTATCAGTTCATCATGGCATTAATCATTCCTCTTATTTCCAGCAGTACTGGGTCTACATAAACATTTGGCAGAAAACTGAAAACATTGGTTGCAGAAATTCTCTCTCTTCAATACTGTGACTTGTGCTGCAAAAAATAAATGCATAAATAAACAAGGCAGTGAAAATCACTATTATTTTCATCTTGCTGAAGATGATACTGTTAGGACATTTAATAATTTTAACCTTGCAAAATAATAACATACTGATTTGGTTGTTATTAAACAATACTGTGATCCTAAAAAGAACTTTTATATATTCTTTTTTACTTGATGTGAAAGGCTGTAAGAGTCTTTTGATGTCTATGTGGCTGAACTTAGGCATACAGTTAAAGACTCTGACTTTGGAAAGCAGCACGACTGCTGAGGGAGAGGGAAAACATTGTGTCATAAAAATGACAAAAAAGAAGTAAAAATACCTAAAAACCTGTGACTGTGTTTAAAGCAGCATAATTAACTATAAAGAGAAAGCAGTTAGATGAGGATTTGGATGCATGTGAAATTAAAACAAAAAATATGTTAAAATAAGCATAATAAATATCTCATAGCACAGTATAATGTAGAAAATGCCTCGTACTATTTGGCAGTAAAGAGAACTAGCACTTTGTGATCATTATGATGCAGATACAAACTAAAAGAATTCAGTTAAATAGATGTAACAGTTTGATGGATATCTAGAAACCATAGCCTGCCAGAAAGAGAGAATGCTGAAACTGTGGACTACTTAATAATTTCTGTGGCAGATGCAAAAATAAGAGAATACATTTTTTGCAAATGACTGATGCAAATGGAACTGTTGACTAAAAAGTTGCTGATTCAAGTAGTTCATAGAAAGCGAAAGAAACATTTAAAAATCCAGTTGCTATGTGTCTGAAGCATGGTGTTTCTCCATAAGGGATGCAAATACAGCAGTGTTTTCATTGTAAAATCATTTGACTGAAAAACTGATTATAAATTGCAAAAATTGTACATTTAAGCTCAATCCCAGTGTGGAATATAATTTACTGACTACAGGCATATTCAAAGACTTTGACTAGTTCACAGTCTGGCAGAGTTCACAGCTATGGTTCGCATTTACCTGCAAATTCCACAGTCCACGTACTAAATCCAGAAAAAAATCTTCACACCAGCTGATCGGAACCAATTGATAAACCAGATAACAAACTACCTCCAAACTCCACAGTCCATGTACTAAATCCAGAAAAAACTCTTCACACTGAAGAAGTCTCTTCAGTAAGGAAGAAAGCTCTAAACCAGTGTGCTATTGGTTCTGACCAGCTGGTGTGAAGAGTTTTTTCTGGATTTATGTGTCACATTTACTCTTGCTATAAACTAACAATGGATGAGTTAGAAAGTGTTGAACTGCACTTAAAAAATTAAAAAACATACTCTGCAGTCTTTTTGAAATTATGTCAGTACAGCAAACAGCTATGATCTGATATTGCCCTTTTCATTCGTTCTTCAACTATTGGGTCTCGTATTCAACCTCAGGTCTGACTCAGCCGCATTTACTAGACTCATGGATCATGTTCCTCCCTTAACCCGTAATGCTGCAGTCAACCTGCAGTACCTCAGATCTTGTTTTCTGTCCTATCACTAAAGATGTGGATCCTTCTCACAGAGCTTTGGGGTGGATTTACTATTTCAGTGAGTGCAGTTTCCTTGCTTTTTTTCTTATAGTCTTGCATCTTCTTATCATCTCTTCCTTCCTTACCTAGTTTCTATTGTGATAGGGTTAATTCTTAGCTTTCCTTTCTCTCTGTACTATTTTTCTACCTATGGTAGCTTTCAGTACCATTGTTGGTATTTTTCTTCCTCCCTTCTTCCCTCTTTATACCCTTTAGAGGGTAACCTCTGTACCCTGCCATTGGCGGTAGTTTAAAAAAAGCCTCTTTTCTCTTTACAGTTTTCTTTTTTCTTATATTATGGCTGATAAACCCACTGGGTTTAAGAAATGCACTTTACTGTGGGCACAAGATCACTAATTCTGATGCCCACTGGGAGTGCATGTATTGTCTGGTTACTACCACTTTCTTCTTCTTCTTCTTCTTCCTCTTCCTCTACTCCAGGGGCTCAAACCTCCACAAAAAATCTAAGGCCTCTCAAGAAACTGGTCTCCGATCTATTCTCCTCAGACAACTTCTTCTTTGGAGCCTCTTACTAAAATTCAAAAGAAGTCAGATCCAACACCCTCAGATCTGAAGTGAAGACAGTCTGGTCCAACATCATTGGACCCGACACCTTCCCATTCTAAGTCTCCAAAAACCTAGTCCTTAATTTTATTTCTGGAGCCTGTCTCTTCTCAGCTCCATTCTACCTTCCTTTAGGAGACCCCGAGGAGAGAGTGTCTCTGTCACAATATACCCCTTCCTGCATCAGGTTCCTCAGGAGCTTTTCTGAAGCCAAAGTGAATAGGATGATGAGGAAGTTACTCAGAGCTCAGATTCAGATGAGAGTTATCTCATCTCCATCTCCCATCGGATTCATGAGCCTCTCTTCTGCTCCCCATAGTGTGATTTTTCCTTCTCTGGTCTGACTGGCAATTTTGGAGCTTTCAGATCCAAGAAACCAGAGTGTGTCAGAATCATATCCGAAGACAGCTAGGTCTTCGACTCCGACTGCTTCCTTGACTTGTTCAACACCGATTCTCTTGGACTAGGATGAGTCTTGGAGCTGAAGCATTGGCGCTGGGTCAGGGGGACTGGGTTCCACTCTGAGGTTGTTGGGCCTTCCCTGCTCCTTGGAGCTTTGGTGTTGGACAGCTCACGTCCGGCTCGCAGTTTGAGGTCTGGGTTCAGGCAGAGACAGGGCATGGTGGCATCTGGAACTTTGGCTCTGGTGCAGCAAGCTATGACTTCTCCCAGGCCTTTTACATTTGAGGTGGTGGAGAGGGTCTTCTCTTATCCAAGAGACACAAGTACTCTTTCGTCTTTGGCTCCTACAGCTCTGCCACCTTAGGGTCAAAGCACAGATTCTCTCAGGCCTATCACACTGAGACAGCCAGCTCCATCAAGTGTCCAGGCAGTCCCTCTCAAGAATTTTTCCCTGTCTTCGCACATCTCTCCAAATGTACAAGAGGAGAGACATCCTTCACTGAAGACATTGACTGATGAAGGGGAAGTGTCCCCCAGATCTCCACTAGCTGACAACTCCTTCTGAGATGTATCGAGCAGAAAGATGGATGGTCCTCCATTTCCCCTTCCCGGGAGGAGTCTGTGTGCCCGGAAGCTTTTGGGTCTGGGCCATCTACATCTTTGGTGACTCTCCTGGTTCATGAGCTTATAGATCTAGTATCTTGCTGGGCATGGAAAGAACTAGATACTGTAGTAGAACCCATTCCCCGTCATCCTGATAAGTTCCTTGCCCCCCCCCCCCCAAGACAGACCCCATTGCAACAAAGGGGAGCCTGTTGATGACTTGGTTGTAGTTTCAGCCACTAAGAAGGAGTTAGCAGACCAGAGCTCTTTTGTCCATCCCCAAACAGAGAGTCCAGGGCATTGGACAGATTCAGGAAGTATATCTTTGCCTCAGCAACCTTTTCTTTATGGTCTCTGAACTACTTGGCACATTTCAATAGACTGCAGCTGGATTTGACTAAACAGCTTTCCAAATCCCTCTGAGTTCATGTCTGTGGAGGTCTACAAGAAGTCTTCTTCACAGCTGCCCACTCTTCTGTCCATCTCTAATGCATCCATGAGGCTGATTTTTCATGCTGCTTGAGGGTACCTTATGGGCGGTTGTTTCAAGCATAGCTGTTAGGACACCTGCCTGAGTGCGCTTGTCCGAAAAATGTGGAGCCTTTGAAGTCTTCAGTCATCAATGCTGTTATGCAGTTTTTGATGGCTCTTATTTGTTTGGCCCAACTGTTAAGGAAACACTTTTCCAGAGTTACCAGGATGGAAAGACCTTGTCTGTCACAGGGATACATTTTTCTTCTGCTCAGCAATCTTTTACCAGGAATCTATGAGGAGGTAAGAAAATGTGGTTCTGTAAGTCCCAGTGTCCTTTCCAAGATTCACACTGGGATATCTCCCCCAGTGGAAGATGAGGGGAGATCTGTTGGAAGACAATGACCTCATGGCAGGGAGGTCCACAGAACCAGCATTTCCAAGACTTCTTTTTGGATATACCCTTTCAGTTCTCCAGAAAGGTTGCCCAGCTGCCCACCTTTGGAGGCAGTTGGGGGAGGTGCTTGTCTCTGTAGCCAGACACCTGGGCATCAGTGATACTTGGGTGCTAAAAATCATATCCAAAATTAATTCACATCATTTTCACAGATTCCCCCAAACAATAGGAAAAGGCTGCATGACGTTCCACCCAGACAGAGGGAGGCAGCAGCTCTAGAAATTCAAAAACTGCTAGACAAGAGTCATCCAGGAGATCCCAGCAGACCAGAAAGGATGCTGAACTTGTTCAAGATTCTTTTTAGTGCTTAAGAAAACAGGGGACTTGAGACCAGTTCTGGACCTCAGCAAATTAAATGAATTTGTAAAGAAGTCAAAGTTCCAAATGGTCATGGTTCAATCCATTCTGACTTTTCCTACACAAAGATGATTGGATGTGCTCCATCGATCTTTAGGATGTGTGCTATCACATCTAGATGAGCAGACAATCCCTAAGATTTCTGTGCTTTCAGCTGAGGGCTAGTCACTACCCGTTCAGAGCCGTGCCCTTTGGTCTCACCACAGCCCCTGGGCTGTTTACCAAATGTATGGTGTTGGTAGCAGCTCACTTGAGACTGCTGGGATTGAGTGTTTCCTTACTTAGATGACTGGTTCCTCACTGCCCCAACCAGACATCTCATAAAGAAATCCAGGGACTACTTGCTCCAGTTATGTCAATTCCTGGGCATTTTAGTCAAAATCTGCAAGTCACATCTTCAACTTGTTCAGAGCCTGGAGTTCATAGCTGCTCAGCTGAACACAGTCAGCCATCAGGTGTCAAGTGGAGTAACTTATCACACAGCTTTCTCCCCCAGCCAGACTTATTCTTCAGGCCTTGGGGTCAGTGGCAGCAGCCATGAACTTGGTTACTGTGGTCCTTTTATATATGGGCATTCATGAATGGACTGTAGCTTTTCAGCGGTCAATACTTCACCATCCATTGTCCTTACCAATCAAACTCATGCAAGTATGCAAAGACTATCTGTGTTTGTAGATTCAGTTGGATGAAGTTTCCCAAGGCTGCCCTCTTGTTCCTTCACCCCCGGCAGCCATGGACACCTCCCATTTGGGGTGGAGGAGCATTTCTTGGAACAGACAGTCCAAGACACTTGCTCCCCAGAAGAGAACAATTCTCACATCAATGTCCTAGAGATGAGAGCAGTCCTCCTAGCTTTGCAGACCTTCCAGGATGCCCTTCCTCTTGGTAAGATTGCGATTCAAACCTACAAGATGTCTGTGGTTTGCTACATCAACAAAGGGAGAGGACCTGATCTTATCCTCTTTGTCGAGAGGCAATGAGAGTGTGGCAGTGGATGATCTCCTCCAGCTGCTTTCTTATGGCAATGCACATACCAATGAAATTCAGTGTGCTAGCAGACAAACTCGGTAAGTCCATTCTGCTACCTCAAGAGTGGTGTCAGTCAGTTACTGGTGGAGAGGATTTTCTGTTGATGGTGTCAACCTCATTGCAATCTCTTTGACTCTCCCCACAACAACAACAAATGCAGTAAGTCCTTTGCCCTGACCCCTCCCCCCAAGGGAGTCACTGAGAGATGCTCTAGTCCACGTTTGGCCCTCTGGTCTCCTTTATGCTTATCGCCCAGTACCTCTAATTCTCAGATTCTTGCAGAAGGAACTTTGGTTGAAGAGCACAGGTATTCTCATTGCCCTGTTTGGGCCTTGTCAAGTGTCGTGCCCTTTCCTTTGGTCTCACTTTCGGTATCCACCCTAGTTAGTGGACCCCAGTCCAGACCCTTCTGTCTTATGCAATGGGAATAGATCACACAGACAGTCTAGGCCTCAAGTTGATCGCATGGTTTCTCCAATTCTACTAATAATTAAACAGCCCAGGCTTTCCTCCCCAGTCCGACTGATACTATCTTTCCACAAGGCTTCTTCCAGGAAAATCTACAAAAGTAAATGGAAAAGATTTTCTGTTTGGGCTCTTCAGAGAGAATTGGATCCCTTCACTGCTCCTGCTTCTGCTATCCAAGAGTTTTTAGCATCTATTTTTCAAGGAGGAGTTTGTTTCTCTGCTATCAAAGTGCAATTGGCAGCAATATCTAATTATCATTCAGGCAAAAATGTTTCTTCATTAGCTTCTTCAAAATTGTGCAAGGCTTTTCTTAAAGGTACCTTTTTGCTTAGAGCCCCAGTGAAGGTCTCCACCCAACCCTGAGATTTGACAGTTGTGCTGTAAGGTTCAACTCTTAGTCCCTTTGAACCATCAGCTAAATCTGATTTAAAATTTTTATCATGGGCGACTGTTTTTCTAGTGGCCATTATGTCCATGAGACGAGTTTCCTAAATCCAGGCTCTCTCTTCCAAATCTGCATATCTCACCTTCCACAAATGCAGGGTTACCTTAAAGAGCTATCCATCCTTCTTGCTTAAAGTAGCCTCAGAGTTGAATATTAATCAAGCAATTAATGTGCCTGTTTTTCTTTCCTAGCTTTGCTAACAAAGGTGAATAATTGCTTCATCTTTTGGATGTACATAGACAGCTCCATTTTTATCTCCAAAGAACAAAAGATTTCAGAAAGTGAGAGCAATTGTTTCTTTCTCCCCAAACAAATTGACTTCACCAGTTTCTAAAATTACTTGAGCCAAATGGCTGGCTGTTTGCTTTTCCTTTGTTTACAGTCAGTGAGGTCTGTCCCTACCCTGACCCCCTAAAGCACACTCTACCAGGTCCGTGGTTACATCATTCACTTTCTGGTCTAGAACCTCTGTTGATGACATTTGGTCTAATGCTCATACCTTTATTGCTCATTGCAAATTGGATTTGACATCCAGAAACAGGACTGTCTTTGGTTCTGCAGTATTCTAGAATAGCCTTCTACGAGAGCCACCCAAGGTTCACTTAGCTTGGAACTCTGCCCCAGTAGATGAGGAACGAATGAAAAGAACAAGATCAGATATTCAGGTTCTGTACTTGCCATAACTGTGCATATTTCTTGGCCATTTTCATTCTTCCTCAATCTCACACTCTCCGTCTAACCTCCATGTAGCTCCTGGATTGACTTTATGGTTGTTGTGGAATCTCTGTTCCAGGTTTGAGCCCCAGTCTTCTAGTACTAGCCTAACCTTTTGTCTTCTAAGGCAGCAAACTTGATATGCGGTATTGCGTTTGATTAGGGCATTATGGGTAAAGGGAAAAGCTCAAGTGTTGGATCCATGAGTTTAGTAAATGCGGCCAAGACGGATCTGAGAAGCAATAGTTGAGGAAGAATGAAAATGGGTAACACAGACGCATAGTTATGGTGAGTACATGACCTTAATTTTGGCAGAGTAGTATGTGCATCATTGGGCATTATTAATAAAATATACCATGGACAGTTACAACTGAACCGAAAGTCACTATTGCACCAGGCAAGACAGCAGTTTGCACATTCAAGCACTCCGTGATTTGCAAAGTTACAGTGGCAATCATTTACCTGTTTGTGAAACTGTCAGTTTATATATTCATGAAGACTGCAATTTAGAGTTAATATATATAGTAATTCATAGATTAATGGTGTCAGTGATTCATACAATTATGCAGTACAATTAGTTAAGTCGAACAACAAAAATTCAACATGAAGACATGCTGAAAATTTTTATTAATTTTTATTTATTTTACATTTGTTGACTGGGATAGTCCGACTGGATGCATGTCCATTTTCAGCGGCGGCCCGGGGAGAAAAGCTCCAAGGGTAAGCAGATACAGCATTACATGATACCAGCATTACATATTACAAACGGACTATTTACAGAGATTACATAAGTAAGCAAGTTAAACAAGTTCCACAGGTTACAGTTACTCTTGAGCACAAATCAGGATTAAATTAAATTACACAGTAAACTGGTTAACAGATTTTTACACATTCTAGAGAGAGTTAGCCAGGCTTGATACATTGACATAGCCAGTTAAGTGACAAATGTTGTTGGAGTCTAGTTTTAAATTGACCTAAGGTGGAAAGTAAGGTAATATCAGCTGGAAGAGAGTTCCAGGATCTACTTACAGAGTTTGCAAAGAGAGAATCACCGGCTGTTTTATTAATTTTGCTAGTCTGAATTAGTAGTTTGTTACAGGATCGAAACGGTTTAGGATTGTTATAGGGGGTGATAATATTTTTAAGTGCAGGAGTATTGTCTGGATTATAGAGGATTTTATAGGCCATAATCAGTTGGTTATACTGGATTAGGTTGGGTAGTTCAAGCCACCCAAGCTGATTTAGATTGATGCAATGATGTGTCCTAAAAGGCAGCCCAGTGGCAAACCTGGCAATGTGGTTGTAGCAAATTGAGAGTTTGTTAAGGACAGTCTTGTTTAAATTCAAGAGTAGAGGGGATGCATACAGAAGGGTTGAAAGAAGGTGAGAGCGAGCTATGGCAATTTTAGCTGGACGGGTTAGGAAGGCTTTTATTCTGTAAAGTGACCCTAGTTTTTTATTGATGGTTTTGATAGTTTGGTTAACATGTAGGTCAAATTTTAGATTATTGTCTATGATGACACCTAATAGTTTTGTAGATGGGTCAGGGGAGATTATTGTGCCATCATTTGATTTTATGGTAAAGGTGAAAGCGGTAGACCTACGTGTTGGTGAAAATAACAGCATTTTAGTTTTTGGGGATTTAGGATCAGACGATGTTCAGAAAGCCAGTTTTCTATTGTATTAAAGGTGGTCTGGGTAGCTGACCATAACTCTACTGGAGATGTGGCTGAGCAAATCAGAGTAGAGTCATCAGCATATTGGATACAGCTGACTTTTGGGATGACAGTATAAAGGTCGTTAATGAAGATGGAGAACAGCAAGGGCCCTAGTATAGAGCCTTGTGGTACTCCAAGGGTGTTAGGTAGAAGGTTAGAGAGTTTGTTCTGCCAGAGGACAGCCTGCTGTCGACCATTCAGGTAGGATTTAAACCATTGGAGGGCTCCAGTATCTAGACAGAATGTTTGCAGGGTGTGGATTAAAAGTTGGTGATCAACCATATCGAATGCCTTGGAAAAATCCAAAAAGAGGGCTGAGGATATGTAATTATTGTTGCGATTATGGTTTATGGTGTTAGTAAAGCTAGGAGGGCTGAAGTAGTGCTGTGATGAGGATGGAAGCCATGCTGAGTGTCTGCCATAAGGCGATTTTGGATTAGGTGTTGCATGAGTTGTCTATGAATACATTTTTCCATAATCTTTGCAAGTGGAGAGAGTATAGCTATTGGCCTATAATTGGAGAATTCAGTAGAGCTGCCTCCTTTGTGAAGTGGGATTACATAGAATATTTTCCAGATGGTGGGAATTTTAGCTTCTACTATGGTTCGATTGATTAGTATTGAGACGGGGTAAGCAATAGCATCAGCTGATTTTTGTAGGTACTCTGCAGGGAGTTGATCAGCAGAAAGTGTAGTGGGTTTTACTTTTTTGATCAAGGTACGGATAAGTGAAGTGGCGACTGGTTGGAAGCTGAACGCGAGTAGGTTTCTAGGGGTGCTACTTTCAGGACCAGGGGAGCTAGGAGGTAGTTGGCTAGCTAGGGCTTGAATTGTCTCAGTAAAGAATCCTGATGCAAACGCTGAACATTTTGTTTGGTATGTTTGATACTTTTGGACAATATGCTAATTTTTTTAGGAACTTGACAGTATCTTGTAAGACTCACTAAATTTGTCATTAAAATACAGATATTGAAAAATAGGGCACTGTCAGGACGCTGAATTGAAAAGAAAAAAGCTCCATTCTCCATACTAATGTACTAGACTTTTGAGATAAAATTTGAATGTTATGAAGGTAGCTGACTACAACTCTGGTTACCTAAGTTTGATTAGCTCTTAGGAACTTGACAGAACTGGCAGAGAGAATGGGTGCATCAACAGCCATGGGCACCCACATATGCGGAGGTTCTCAACAAAAACAAACCCAAACAATGGAGACCTCAGAGGCAAAAACACACGCAAACTCCACAACCCTCCACACCACATACCATGCATGGTCCACACACCTGTCTTGCAGCCACCAAGGCCTAACCATAAACACAATATATCAGCCATAGGAAACTCCATTATGAGACTCACCGATGTGCTTCTCACCAGGCTGGATAAGGAGAAAGTCACAGTTAGTTGTTTACCAGGTGCCAGAATCCACCATATCACACATGTACTCAAGTCTCTCAACAGCAGGTACTGTTATGACTCTGTCATAGTCCATATTGGTGTGAATGACTTGAGACGTACCATCCTGGACTATATGAAGAGAGACATAATTGAGCTCGCTGAATATGAGTGCCAGGCAGGTATGTCCCTAGCCTTAAGCATCATTCTACCATCACCCAGAATGATGCCTCAGTACAAACAGAAAATTATTGACTTTAACAGTTGGCTTAGTTTCTGGTGTCATTCCAGGGGGACCCAGTACCTGACAGCCTGGAAAGATATGATCGACAGACCACGATGCTTTGCTACAGATGGCCTGCATCTGTCTCACTTGGGCTTCAGGCTTCTGGCAAAGGCCCTTGCCTCCCCCATAGTGCTTTTTTAGGAAGAATCATGAGGTTGATACTACCAACATAAAAATTTAAACAAAATGCAAACTAAAGGTCATGCTGTTAAATGCTAGGAGTCTAAACATGAAACTGCACTCATTGCAAGCATTCTTAACCCTTGATGATGCTGACATTTGTGCAGTAACAGAAACCTGGTTCAAAGCTGCAGAGAGTACTCCAGCCTTACCTGGTTACTGATCCTATCATACATTCAGACCCCAAACTGTGAGCAGCAAAGCCAAATAGGTGGAGTTTCAACATGTATATTAAAGATGCACATACCTCCATGCTGGTCAAACAATATGACGCACAGGAGACACTCCAGGTGCAGTTAACCATTGACAAGACCCCTATTCAAATCCATAGCTATCTACAGGCCCCCAAATTTGACTCAAGATGGCCAGTCCACGTATCTGGACCTCTTCTAATCTATCAAGATTCAACCCTTTACCCTGTTCCTGGGTGACGTTAACTACCCAACCATAGACTGGAAAAACTACTCATGCCAGAACACAAATGCCCAGAGATTCCTCAATTTTATCACTGCAAATGCCTTGGAACAACTAGTCGATATCCCCACAAGAGGTAATAATGTCTTGGACTTCGTATTAACCAACATGAGTAACCACTGCAGCACCCCTACAGTATCATCCTCCCTGGTAAGATCTGACCATAAAGCAGTCACTTTTGAAGTCACCATCTCCCCTGACCCCCTTCTAGCTAGGGTCAAACAAAAAAAACTTCTCCAAAGTTGATTACAACCTCCTGAGGGATAGTATAAACAGCTTCACAGCCCCCTCCCCCTCTGTAGGAACTGGCACCAATGTCCAAATCTGCATCAAAGTACTATACGAGCATTTGTATAGATGCATGGAATCAGGAATAGCTGACAGGACAAAATCATCCTCCGCAAGGAAGATAAAACTGTCTGGTGGACATCTGCAATAAATTAACTATGTAAGAAATGGAAAAAATTGCTGTCCAGGACCAAGAAGGAGCAGGTGCCCAATTGGAAGCAATCTCTCATTAGCCTGAACAAGCAAATAAGAGCACTAGTGAAGTCCTCTAAAGCCAACTTCGAGTCCAAATTGGCCACATCTACTAGAGACAATCATAAGGCCTTCTTCGCATATGTCTGCAGTCTCAAAGAAAGCACCCAGATCTGTTCAAATCTGGTGGTCGAGGACACCACATACACAAATGCTGTAGATACAGCCAACCTACTGGCAGACAGATTCACTGAAGATGTCACCCCTGTGTCCCCCCATCAGTAAATCAGGACATCCACAGTACCTGACCCCCTCCCTTTATCTCTAGGTAACAGGTCATCACTGCCCTCTCAATGACAAAAAATACAAAGCCTCCATGGGACCCGATAACATCCCAGGCTGCATCCTACATTAACTCAGGCATGAACTTGCAGCACCATTAGGTACCCTATTCAACCAAATCCTGAGTACTGGCTTTGTCCCAGCCGAGGGGAGGACAGCCACTGTCATCTCTTTACAAAGGTGGAGTGTCCACCGATCTATGAAATTATAGACCCATCAGCCTAACTAGCCTGATCTGCAAGGTCATGAAACAGATTATCATCAACCTCATTAACAGGGACATTGGCAACCTCTAAACACTCGACCCCACACAGTTTGGCTTTATCAAGGGGATGTCATGTCCGTTAAATCAGGTTGACGTCTTTGAGACAGTCACCAAAGCCATGGATGAAGGGAAGACTGCACACCGCCTACCTTGACCTGGCCAAAGCCTTCGACATTATTCCCTACTTTGGCATTGTAGATAAACTCTGTCAACTAGGCATCAATCCATATGTTACCAGATGGGTAGCAAACTGGCCCACTGATAGAACCCACCTAATTAAAGTAGGGGGAAGCCACCTCAAGCAGCAGACCCGTAACGAGCGGCGTACCCCATGGATTGGTCTTGGGGCTTGTGTTATTTGGGATATACTTCTCTGAAGTGCAGACCAAAACCAGTGGGCTATGGCTGACCAAGTGTGCAGATGACTGCAAGTTGGGCACGGTCATCAGTTCCCCAAGTGATGTGGACGTCCTCCAAGAGGGTCTCACCCAAACAAATGACTAGTGCCAGAAACATGGCCTCAAGCTGAATGCCAAAAAATGCATACTCCCCTGTGGGAATGAGTGACGTCCTCACATATTTTCACATTAATAACAACTTCCTAAGCAAGCAATCAGTCATGAAGGATTTGGACATCCAGGTAGATAGCAACCTGACTTTTGACCACCATGTTGCTTCCATTGTATGGAAAACTTTCTACATGGCCCACCTCATAAGTAAGGGTATCTCATCCAGGGACAAGGAGGTCATAACATCCCTGTATTCTTCCCTTATAAGGCCAATTATTTAGTACAATGCCCCCTTCGGCATGTACCTCGCAAAGCACATGCAGCAGGTGGAGAGACCACAGAGGTTCCTCACCAGGAGAATCCAGGGCCCCAAACATCTGCCCTACACAAATAGGCAAAAAGCCTTGTCACTCTACTCAGTTTCATACAGACTCATCAGAGGTGACCTCTGTCTGGCATACAAAGCAATCTCAGACCCCGTCTTGATGGAACTGCTGCATATCCACAAGTCAAGGTCCACTCAAGTAACCTGCACACGTGACCTCATCCTGGTCTGTGACATCAATAGGACTTGTTGGTGGGACAGATTTGTGTCCCAGAGACTCCCCCATCTGTGGAAAAGACTCCCTCTCCATGTCAAGCAGAGTACCTCATTATCCCTTTTTAAGTGCAACCTGGATAACTGGATGGGAAACAGAAAATACACCCCTGGAATTCCACCTATGTCCCTGCTGGACAGGGGCTTTGGGTGCTGACATGTCTAAACATAGGCTAAACTCTTGGCTAAGCTTGTAAGAGCCTCAGGGCCAATAGCCTAGTAACGTCCTATGATCAGTCGTGGGGGGAATGGGGGCAGAGACCTTTGCAGATTATTGCAGTCTTTGGGAGGAAGGAGGTGGGCACTTGGCTTGGGGACAGTTGTGTGATGCACCAAGCCACCAGTGAGTGGTAGGCTTTATTGAGCAAGTGCCCAGGAACATGCACCTTTGTTTGGGATGATATTGTAGCCCCATTGGTGATGCGGGTTACACATCCTCCTACCCAATGGAGAAAGTAGGCTCTGAAGTTAAAAAAAAGTGACTTCATTTCCTGGATACTAGCAAGGAGACATGCAACCCTCGAACAGAATGGATACAGCTAACACAGGCTTATGTGTGTGTCAGTGTTGTGCCATTAAGTCTAAGATCTTGGTTAACACTGAAGTACCTAAATGTCTTTACACCTACATACCTCATCATCTTCTTTCGGCTGTTCCCGTTAGGGGTCGCCACAGCAGATCATCTGTTTCCATTTCTTCCTGTCCTCTGCATCTTGCTCTGTCACACCAACCACCTGCATGTCCTCTCTCACCACATCCATAAACCTTATCTTAGGCCTTCCTCTTTTCCTATTACCTGGCAGCTTCATCCTTAGCATCTTTTTCCCAATACTCAGCATCCCTCCTCAGCACATGTCCAAACCAATGTACTCTTGCCTCTCTGGCTTTGTCTCCAAACCTTCCAACCTGGGCTGACCCTCTAATATACTTATTCCTAATCCTGTCCACCCTCGTCACACCCAGTGCAAATCTTAACATCTTTAATTCTACCACATCCAGCTCAAACTCCTGCCTTTTTGTCAATGCCACTGTCTCCAACCCATATAACATAGGTGGTCTCACTACCCTCTTGTAGACCTTCCCTTTCACTCTTACAGGTACTCGTCTGTCACAAATCACTCCTGGCACTCTTCTCCACCCACTCCATCCTGCCTGTACTCTCTTCTTCACCTCTCTTCCACACTCACCGTTACTCTGAACTATTGACCCCAAGTATTTAAACTTATCCACCTCAGCCACCGCTACTCATTGCATCCTCACCATTCCTCTGTCCTCCCTCTCATTCACACACATATATTCTGTCTTAGTCCTGCTGACCTTCATTCCTCTTCTCTCTAGAGCATATCTCCATCTCTCCAGAGTCTCCTCCACCTGTTCCCTACTCTCACTACAGATCACAATGTCATCTGCAAACATCATAGTCCACGGGGACTCCTGTCTGATCTCATCTGTCAACCTGTCCATCACCATTGCAAATAAGAAAGGGCTCAGAGCTGATCCTTGATGTAACCCCACCTCCACCTTAAATGCATCCGTCACTCCCACCGCAGACCTCACTGCTGTCACACTACCCTCGTACATATCCTGCACCACTCTTACATACTTTTCTGACACTCCTGACTTCCTGATACAATACCACAACTCCTCTCTAGGCACCCTGTCATATGCTTTCTCTAAGTCTACAAAAACACAATGCAACTCCTTTCCGACATTCTCTGTACTTCTCCATCAACACTCTCAGAGCAAAGATCGCATCTGTAGTGCTCTTTCCTGGCATGAAACCATACTGCTGATCACTAATCATCACGTCCCTTACACCTACATACCTAAAGTTAGTAAAGTAATTAATTTTGTCTGTTTGATGTTTATGTAGCAATTGTTCAGGAAACAGTGAGCAGTGCAGAGCAGCATGGATTTGCTTTGAGCAGAATATGGCATTGGTCCAAGTTGTGAAATCCTGTTTGCAGTTTAAACTGGGCACGGCTATGATTTTCAGTTCTCTAAAGTAAAACAGTCATCACTTCATGCACTGTGAGCAATTTACTGCAGTGGGAAAGTAAGTCATTAACAAAGCCTGAAAATAACTAAGTTTCCATGACAGAACCACTACGGTTTTCTCCAAAAATAAAGAAGGTCTTAGGACAGATCCATGAAGGTACCTGTTTGAAAATAACAAATGCATTATGACAAATCCGTAGAGGTTCCTCTTTGTTTGCTGAGAACTCTCCCTTTGACTGTGCAGACTATCTGATGTTGACAAGTTTTGAAACATATTGGAGACCTGAAATGCATTCTGAGGTTTTGTAATCTCTGGCCAAGGCACTCAGTACTGACTTTGTTGAATGTCTTGTGCAGTTTCAGGAAGAAGCATGCAATCACTTGACCACTGTTTGAACCTTTCCTAATGAAATCAAGTACTGGAAGTAGGGCTGTATTCACTGAACAGCCTTTTGCTTTTCTAAAATGTTTTATTTGATTTTAAGCAATGTACATATTAGTAATTACTAATTAAACTGTGCAGCCTTTTCTAAAGTAATGTTGAAGTGTATGTTTTCCTTGGGTGTTACCCTAACATTATCCCTAGGGACAGAAAGAGTAATGACACCTTATGTGGATGATATGCTTGCTTTTGTATATAAATCAAGGGTAGAAAACAGTAAGTGCTTTTGTCTAATGTGATCACTCAGACATAGTCAGAGTTCAGACCTAGGAAAACAAAACACCGTCAAGTCTTAAATGATGTTAGCAATCTCATTCTGAAGTGCAGTAAATAATGAAAATACACCATTCCTGGCATCATATCTGTTGCTGAATAGAACTTCAGAATGTTGTAAATGCCAACAGTAATTAATAATTCCACCAGATAAAAATGATTTATGTATGTGGATAAAAATCTAATAAATTAATATTTTAACTTTTTTAACTATAAAACCCTTGTAAAATGTATGTGGTGATTTAGACCAGGGGAAATAAAATAATTGTGCTGTTTGGCACAAACCCTAGGTGTGAGTGTGTGCGTGTGTGTTCCTTCGGTGGAAGGTTGGGCACCGGGCTGGCAACTCGACACCGTAAAACTCCACTGCCAATCATGAGCGGACAGGTGATCCGCTGTGGCGACCCCTAACTGGGAAAAGCCGAAAGAAGAAGAAGTGCTGTTTGGCACAAATACTTTTTTGTTGTCCTTAAATGCCTCAACTCAACAGCAAAGAAAAATTAGATATTCAAAATTCCTACATAAAAGTGAATAGCCAAACAAATTGTTTTTTTTTTCTTTATAGAGTAAGTGTTTAAATATGAGCATTCAAATTTTCTTGTCATGTGCTTCATGTGGAAAAAAAGGCACAATAAGTAGTCCAGCTAGCAATATAAGTAATGTTCTTTGTGATGGAATTAAAATATCTTAAAGTTGAAAATCTTTTTCTCAGTGTTTGCACCTTCCCTTTTTAAAACTAGCTAGATAGGGGTTAAGGGGTGCCAGCCAACTTTACCATCACAATTGATAAAAAAAAAAATGCAGTTTGCAGATATAATTGATTGCGGATATGTGTCACAAAGCAGAGTTTCTTAATTTTAATGGTCAGACAATTAATGTGATAGTCTTATTTTCTAGGCAATTTACACATGGGAGTAGGTATTGTAAAACTGTGCTCACTAAATAATGTAAATTATTATTTATTTCTGTTTGCTACTTTTTTGGCTGAATCATTCTCTTCATTTTTGTATTATCCTCCATTTTTGTCCATTTCTCCCTAAACTAATATTGGATGTCGTTCTATATCACTGTTGCAGTATTCTTGACTAAAGAGATTCCTTGCCAAGGGTAGCCCAATGTCTGGCCAATATACCAAAGCCTTAAGATTTTATAGATGTTCGTCACGTATATGCTCCCTGCTCAAGGAGTAGGGCATAAAGGTGACCTAAGGATGTACGTACCAAAGAACGTCTTTGCCACTAGTTTGAATGTCATTATTGATTGTTGGTGTGAACGCTGCTTCTTCTGTAGTGGTTACCAAGCCGTGTTTCAGAGAAGTGTCCCGTCAGGGTGTCTTCTTATCTTTTCTTCCTTTTTAGTTTTGGGAATTTACATGTCTTCCAGAAAGGGAAAATGTCAGTGTGGGAGGCAGATTTCCCATAAGGGTCATCACGAGCAGTGTCTCTTCTTTTTGGGTGCGTCTCACAACAATATGAAGCGTTCTGTCTGCAAGACGTTTGTCCTTAAGAGCCTATGTAGTCGTGTCTCCTACTTGTCTATTTACCTGAAGAACCAACAACTTAAATTGTGGGTGCTGCTATGGCAGAATCCTGCTGCCTGGAAGGTCAGTTGCCTGCCAAGAAAAAGACCAAAAGAGTCAGGTCTGATTCGGCTGCTGTCCCACATCCCTCAGACATCTCTCTTGAGGTTGGTGAAAGCCCAGAGGATCACCCGGTTATTACATTAGATTCCTCTTCCACAACCATATTGGAGGCTGGCATGGATCCGACTTCTCACACATCCTCGGAGGCTCTCCAGATATCCACTTCGGATGTTGAGAGGGAACCTTTGCTAATTATTTCAGAGGGACAGAGGGGGATTCCAGTTTTGTTTGAAGGCAGCCTTGCCCTCCACCCAAAGGTAAGAAGGGTTCTAGGTGGACTTCTCCTGCAAAGTTTGCTCAGACTCCCAATTTTCAGACACCTCCTTTTCAAGACAAGCCAGGTGCTGTCCGACTGTTTGCTACCCCCTTTCCTGAGCCGAGTTCTCTTATCTCTTCATCTTTCCCTGTCCCTTCCCAATTAGTTAAAGATCAGTCAAGACTCTTGTGTCCTGTCCATCATCTATCAGGGATACTTCATGGTATGGAAATCTCTTCCTCCTTTTCTGTGCATCCCTCAGCCTTTTCAGAAACAGCTTCTTTTCTTCCCAGAACTACTTCAGGGCCTTTTGGCACATGGTACCATTCAAGCTGTGCCCCCTTCCCAAGAGGGGAAAGCGGGTTCATAGGTTCATAGGTAGGTACTAGGCTATCGGCCCAAGGGCCTAAGTAAGCCTAGCTAATAAGGTTCCCTGGCTTATGACACTCAAGAAAATTATTTACCTGTGCCCCTGTGAAGTAGAGCCACAGATATGATCCCTGGGGTGTATTTCCTATTTCCCATCCACTTATCAAGATTTTTCTTGAAGAATGCTAATGAGGACCTTTGCTTGACATAGATGGGTAGCTTGTTCCAGAGTATGGGAAGTCTCTGAGACAGGAATCTATCCCTCCAGCATGTCCTATTTATTGTGGTGACAAGGTTTAGGTCCCTAGAGTGTGTAGCTCGGAGGGATTGGGATTTCTTTAGGTGTAGCATATCCAACAGCTCTGGGTTTGACATAGCTTTATATGTTAGGCAGAGATCACCTTGGAGTAGGCGATATGCTACGGAGTAAAGCTGGAGATGTTCTTCATGTTTCAGTCATCACATTTGGGTTATCTGCTTGCAGTAGCCCTCAGTCAGCCTGATTATCAAAGTCTTGGGTCCTGCATCAGTTACTGACTCATCTTCCGTGATGTCAGGTAGTTAGGGGTATAAAGCATGCAGCCGACACCATTACATCAGTCTTTCTTGCCGTGCGGTGCCCGAAGCAGAAGTAGTTCGCAAGTGCCGGTCGGCAGACTTCTGAAATTTTCGTTTTTCGAGTTTCGGAACCAAAGTCTTCAACTAAAGCTAAGTACCCCGTTGGGGAAACTTTTTCTTGCTCTAATCCGATGTCAGTAAAAGTCAGTAATTGTATTTCTTGTGGAAAGCAAATACCTCACAAAGATTTTCATTCATACTGCATTCCTTGCCTACGCCCTGACCACGACGTACCTCGCTGTCGGTTTTGTGCCTTATTTAAGCAACGAAGTATTCGTCGTTGGTATATTTACGCTTCTAAATATTTTGGTGCTCTGTTCAATTATCCAGATATGTCTTCGGTAAGCCATCCAACTACCGACATTCCGAAAAAACGCAAAGATAAAGACAGAGACTGGCCGTCTAGGTCCAAAGCTGCCGACGATGCTTCTCCTAAGCCAGTCACCAATTCGTTGGTACTCAGTGAGGCGCTTTCGGAGCCCCTGATACCCGCTACTTCAGATTTGCAGGCCTCTACTGAGACCCATTCGGAGTCTGGTATGCCATGAGATGCTTCAACTGTGGAACCTGCAGATGTCTCTATCTTGGATGGGTCCGGAGCCGCTGTGCAGGCACCGGCTTCTGAGGGTGTATTCAGGCCTACTGACTTGCATATTAAACTGACACCATCTTCTTCTTCAAGGCCTAAAAGTCGAACTATGCCTAGAAAACTGATGCCCAGACCACATGGTCAGGCCTCTATGCCTAAAAAACAGATAAGAATGGCTGAAGACCTTATTAATTTAATCAGGGGAAGCCAACCTTCCCCCTCTAAGAGACCTAGGACTGAATTTGCTTATGATACTTCTGACCAGGATTCTGAAATGTCTGTTTCCTCTGAGGACCAGGATTTACCCTTATCTACCTATAAGGATTCTGATGCAGAAGACTCTATTCCCTCTGCTTCCCCCCAGAGGATTTTTATTTTGGTGAAACCCTGCATACTCTTAGGGGGCACTTTTGCTGGGAAAGCCAGGATTACTCTGATTCTAAAAAGAGGCTTAGGCATTTCTTACTCCTGCCCAGCACAGGCCTTTAGCTATCCCTCTTGTAGTAGAGATTGTTGATGATGCCTTTTCTGAATCTAGCTTGGCCCCTGACTCTTTACCTCCTGCTCCCAGAAAACCTGATAGATATTACAGGGTTCCTGACTCTCACAAGTTCCTTGTCAAAAATCCTACTGCGGATCCTGAGACCATTTCACAGGGACCCAAGGTCATCAAGGCTACTACTGCCAAAAATCCTACCCCCTCTGATAGAGACTCCAGGGCGCTGGATAGATGGGGTAAGAAAGTATACACTTCTGCAACTTTGGCCATTAGGGCCTTAAACTGCCAGTTTCATATGTTAAAGTATCAGCAGCATATAATTGGATTGCTTAAACAAAAAATTATGTTGATTCCTGACTGTGCTGAAAATAAGGATTTACAGGATTTAATGCATTCTGCTGAACAGGTTGGAAAGCATACTTTGCAATTTGGTTTTGATTCACTAGAGGCATCTTGCAGGGATGCTGTCACTGGGTCTGTAGTTAGAAGGCATGCTTGGCTTAAGGAGCAATCTTTGCCAGATCATGTTAAAGCTAAATTGCTGGATGCTCCCTTAAATCAGGACCGCATGTTTGGCAATAAAATAGAAGAAGTTCTTAAAAAGATGGAGGAAAAAGCTAAATCTATGCAAACTGTTAAAAATTTCATACAAGTACAACCTCCAAGATTTAGTAGGCATTGGCCCTCTAAGAATTGGTCTTTTCCTGCCTCTTCCAGACCTTCTCAGTCCAAACCCAGAACCAGCAGAACACCCAGGGTTCAGTCCCAGGGTACGCACAGGACTTAACAGTGGGGGGGGGGGGGGCTCCCCCTTCCAAATCAGGGAGTAGTAAGACTCCACCCGATGGTAAACTGTCTCAATGACTTAACCTTAAAACTTCCAAGCACTTCTCAACTGAGTGCTCCTTTAGGCGGAAAGATTGCTCTGCAGGCAAAAAACTGGGAACTCATTACCCAGGACAAATGGGTTTTAAATATAGTTTCCCAAGGATACAGATTTCACTTCCACACATTACCAATCCCAAGCGGTTGGCCAGATCTACCCCCAAATCAGTGGGCTGAGGCTCAAAAGCAAGTACTCTCTCTCTCTCTTAAGCATAAAGGCTATTCAAACTGTACCAGAAGAGGAAAAGGGACAAGGTTTCTACTCAAGACTTTTCCTGGTACCCAGAAAAGACAACTCTTGGCGTCCTATCCTGGACCTTTCTATATTAAACACTTTTTTGGTGATTCCAAAATTCAAGATGATAACTCTTCACCAGTTACTTCCTATGCTAGGCAAAGATGCCTGGTTGGCAACACTGGATTTAAAAGAAGTCTACCTGCACATCCCAATCAGGGAATCTTGCAGAAGATACCTACGCTTCAAAGCAGGCTACATGCACTATAAGTTCTCTGCACTGCCCTTTGGCTTATCTACTGCGCCCAGGGTATTCTCAAAGTGCCTAGCTCTAGTCATTGCATTTTGCAGGCAAATAAATATTCAAATATACCCATACCTGGACGATTGTCTAATTCAGGCAGAAAGCCAGACATACTTTTGAATCATCTGGGATTTGTACAAAAGATGCTAACTTGTCTGGGGTACACCATAAACGAAAATAAATCACATCTGGTACCCTGTCAACAAATTATATTCCTGGGAGCAAGCTTGAACACAACTTCCCAGATGGCTTTCCTTACACCAGAGAAACATATTCATTTGACAACTTACTTCAAACTAATGGCCACAAAAATCCTGCTATCACACTGCAAGCCTTGGGATTCACGGCCTCCTGCATTCTACTAATTCCATATGCAAGACTGCATATGAGGAAACTACAATGGTATCTAAAAAGCCTATGTTGTCAACATTCTCCGGATCTAGAAGCAATGATCCCTATCATACCTTGCCTACAGTTGATTTCCTTTGGTGGGCAGAGGCCTGCCACCAAAACAAGGGACTACCATTCACTCTATCCCCTGCTGCCCAAACCCTAACAACAGACACATCAGACTATGCATGGGGGGGGGGCTCACCTGGCAGGGAAGTGTATTCAGGGCAAATGTAACCCAAGTCAAATGCACCTGTATATCAATCAAAAAGAAATGTTAGCTGTACAGAATGCTCTGACAGCCTTCAAGGACCACATTCTTCCAGGACAATTAATGGTAAGGACGGACAACACCACTGTTATGTGGTACATAAACAAGCAGGGGGATACCCATTCTTATCCTCTCTGCAGACTAGCCATGGCTCTGTGGAACACAGCCTTGAGCTACCAGTTGCATCTACAGGCTCAATTCCTGAAAGGAAAACTATATACACTGGTAGATAAACTCATCAGAAATCTCATGGACCCACACAAGTGGAAACTGGAACCAAAAATGTTCAACATGTTGATAAAGAAATGGGGGAGCCCAGATATAAACCTGTTTGGCTTCCCCCAGAACTACCAGTTGGACAAACTCTGCACAAGGACTCCCTGCAAACAAGCTTGGAAAGTGGATGCTCTGTCCTTCAGCTGGAAAAATATTATCAGTTTATGCCTTTCCTCTCCAAAGTACTACTAAAGATCAAAGAGGACAAACCAAGGGCGATACTGCAGCAGACTGGGCACGCCAACACTGGTACCCCTTTTTGCACAGTTTGTCACTGCTGGCTCCATGGCACCTGCCTCAGACCTCTACCCTGCTGTCACAGCAGTAGAGTCAGATTCTGCACTCTCATCTTCAAACCCTGACCCTGGCAGCCTTGCTAATTTCCTAATCTCTCCATTACCATCCCTCAGCAAACAAGTGTTAGATGTCATTTTGGAGGCAAGGAGGCCTAGTACTAGAAAATCTTATGCTGAAAAATGGAAAAGATTCTGTGCCTGGAACCATATTCAAGGGATGGGCACAGCAGTGCCCAATTTACCTCAGATTCTTCAATACTTAACTGATATGCTTCACAAGGGCCTTCCTTTTTCCTCCATCAGAATTCACGCCTCAGCCATTTCAACTCAGTACAGCACAGAACCACCCCTCTTCTCTCATCCACTGCTCAAGCAGTTCCTCAGAGTGGCCAAAAAGTTAAGACCACCCAGGAGAGCCCAAACTCCAGCCTGGGACCTTAACTTTGTATTGGAAAAGCTCACTCTTCCTCCTTTTCAGCCAGCTGCAAGTGCAGAGTTAAAAGTTTCTTTCTTAGAAAACAGCCTTCCTTTTAGCAATTACTTCAGCAAGAAGGGTATCTGAACTACAGGCCCTTATGGCAGTGGAGCCTTTCATTATATTTCATGCGAACAGGGTGTTCCTCAGGACCAATCATTCCTTCATGCCCAAGGTGGTATCCAGTGTGGCTCTTAATCAGTCCATTCATTTGCCAACCTTCTTTTCTAATCAACAGAATAAAGGGGAAAGGATACTGCACTCCTTAGATGTGCACAGACAACTTAGATTTTACTTGGACAGGACTAAACCTCAAAGGAAATTTGAACAACTGCTGGTGGCATTTGTTGCAGGGGCAGAGGGGAAGGCTATTTCAAAGCAAACCATTTCTAAATGGATAGGCCATTGCATTCATTTCTGCTATAAGCACCATGGAAAACCTATCCCACAGGGGATTAGACCCCATTCAACCAGGGCTGCATCTACCTCTACAGCCTTCCTTAGAGGTGTACCTACTAGGGACATCCTAGAAGCTGCTACCTGGAGTTCTGTACATACTTTCACCAAGAATTACCATTTACCAATTTTCTCTAAATCCAAAGCTGGCTTTGCCACTGCAGTCTTGCAGGGCCCTATAGCTGGTCCTAATGCTATCTAAATGCTTCCTCCCATCCTTAGCGTTGGGAATCTACCCAAATGTGATGACTGCAGCAGTGAAACACGAAGAACATAGTACAGTTGTGTACACTTACCATAAGTGTAGATGTTCGAGTGTATTCACTGTTGCAGTCCTGGTTACCCTCCCTCCAGCCCCCTGACTTATTTTGGCTATACCTTTACTCGCTTTTACTATGCTTAAAAGCTTTTTGGTGTATTTGCTTTTTTGTTGGCAGTGTAACCTTGTGTGTGTGTGTATATATATATATATATATATATATATATATATATATATATATATATATATATATATATATATATATATATGTCTATATATATATATATATATATATATATATATATATATATATATATATATATATATATATATATATACATACATATATATATATATATATATATATATATATATATATATATATATATATATATATATATATATATATATACATACATACATACATATATATATATATATATATATATATATATATATATATATATATATATATATATATATATATATATATATATAATTGCTTCCCATTAGGGAGGCACCTGACATCTGGGGCAAGAAAAACTGATGTAATGGCGTTGGCTGCATGCTTTATACCCCTGAATACCTGACGTCATGGAAGATGAGACAGCAACCGATGCAGGACCCAAGACTTTGATAATCGGGCCGACCTGAGGGCTACTGCAAGCAGATAACCCAAATGTGATTACTACAACAGTGAATACAATTGAACATCTACATTTATGGTAAGTGTACACAACTGTACTTTTTTAAGACAGTTAGTGTAGGGCATCTGTTTGAGGCCAGTAATCCTCTTTGTGAGGTACTTCTGTGGCCTTTCCGGATGCTGCAGATGTCTTGTGAGGTACATTCCAAAAGGGGCATTGTACTCTATAATGGGTCTAATGAGAGTCGAGTAGAGGGGAACAATGACCTCTTTTTTTCCTAGATGAGAACCGTTTTGTGATGAGGTGTGCCACGTAGGATTTCCTGACTACTGTGGTGATGTGATTATCAAAGGAGAGATTACTGTCCAAATGGGTCCCAAGGTCTCTTATCACACATTTGGTGTTATGTAGACTGCCACCTATGGGTACAGAGTTTTTACCAAAGGGGATGACAATGCACTTTTTGGCATTGAGCTTGAGGCAATGCCTCTGACACCAGGCATCTGTCTCAGTGAGGCCCTTCTGTAGGATATCCACAACATTTGGGGACTCGGCTATGGCTCCTAGTTTGCAGTTATCTACGAACTTTGTTAGCAAAATGCCTTCTGTGTTAGGCTGTACTTCAGAGAAGTAGATACCAAACAGGAGAGGTCCCAGGACTGAACCCTGTGGTACTCCACTTGTCACTGGTTTGAAGTCAGATTTGGAGTCTGCAACTTTTACAGTGTGGGTTCTGTCAGTGAGCCAGTTGGCAACCCATCTTGTGACGTAGGGATTTATACCTAGTTTAGTGAGTTTAGCTATAATTCCAGAATGGGGGATGGTGTCAAAAGCCTTGGCGAGGTCAAGATAGGATGTGTGAACCACCTTACCCTCGTCTACAGCTTTGTTGACTGCCTCAAAGAAGTCGATCAGGTTCAGGAGGCATGATCTGCCTTTCACAATCCCGAACTGGGTGGGGTCCAGAGTTTGGAGGTTACCAATGTCTTTGTTTATGAGTTCCATGATGATACGTTCCTTGGCCTTGCAGACCAGCCTCCTCAGGCTAATAGGGTGATAGTTCCCAGGATCAGTGGTGGCTCCCCCTTTGTGGAGTGGGATAACTGTTGCTGTGTGCCATTCAATGGGGACAAAGCCTGATGTGAGACTATGATTGAACATGGTGCTTAGGTGGGGAGCCAGTTCGTTCTGAGGTTTGTGTAAAACGCAGCCTGGGATGTTGTCCGGTCCCATGGAGGCTATGTTTTTGGCTTTAGAGAGTGCAGCTTTTACCTGGTTAGTTGTGATTACAGGGACTTTGCATTCATCCTGTATAGATATGGGCCATTTAGGGGGTGAGAGGGGGGTAAGGTTAGCACTGAACTTATCTGCCAGGATGTTGGCAATATCAGTTGGTTCTGTAATTTTTGTGCCATTGTGCTGTAACTCAGAGCAGATCTGGGTGTTGCCATTGAGATTCTTGACATAGCTATAGAATGGTTTGTGGTTGTCCCTAGAATCAGTGGCGATTTTGTTTTCGTTGCTAGCTTTGGAGGATCTTATAAGGGATCTCAGCTTCTTACTGAGACTGACCAGGAAACTCCTCCACTCATGGGATTTTACTCTCTTTTGCAACAGTTTCTTTCTTCTGTTGTAGAGTTTGTTTATGGCAGGGGACCCCCCAATTGGCTTCCTTTTTTTGGAGGATAGCGTCTTGGTTCTTTTTGGGATAGCACGATACATGCACTCGTGTAAGTGCTTATAGAGTGCATCTGTGTAGGATTCAACAGTCGTAACTGTATTGTCCATCTGCATGGGTATCATGAAGTTTGCCACTTCTGTCTTAAGAAGCATGAAGTTGGCTTTGGAGAAATTTTTTATCGTTATTTCCTTAATGGAGGGTGGAGTGGGATGTGGATATCTAGGGTGATTAGCTTATGGTCAGATCTGACCAATGAGAAGTTGACTTCAGATGTGGAACATCGGTCACTCATGTTGGTAATGACTAGGTCTAGGATATTGTTGCCCCTGGTGGGAGTGTGGATAAGTTGATCCAGGGCATGGGAATTTCTGAATTCCAGATAGCGTTGAGCGAAGGAGTTCGGACATGAGTAGTTTTCCCAGTTAATGGTGGGGTATTTGAAATCACCCATTATTAGGGTGTTTGGTTGAACCCTAATATTTAGTTGCACTTGGATATCCTTGGATCCATTATGCTGAGCAACTAGCCTGGAGGTGTGGATATCTTTAATGAATATGGGCACACCTCCGCCTTTGGTGTTCTGGTCTTGGTTAGGTGGCCGAAAAGTGTGGTATGAGTTATAGCCTGGTAATGCATGGGTGCTCTTTGGAGCTTGGAACCAGGTCTCAGTCACTGCACAGATATCAATGTTATCCATTTTAAGGAGTGCCTCAAGGAAATGCATTTTGAGATGTAGACTTCTAGCATTGAGTAACATTACCCACTGTTTTTGCTTGCCTGTTCCTGTTATGGTGGTGAATTTGTCATTTGAACCTTGCCTAAAAAAGGCATTATTGGGGCAGCAAAAGCCTTAGTCAGTATCCGGAATCCCAGGGGTGACAGGTGCAGGCCATCTCTGGCAAAGCATCATGGTCTGTTGACCATGTCGTCCCAGGCAGACAGATACTGGATCCCCTTAGAATGACACCAGAAGCTTAGCCAATTGTTGAAGTCAATCATTTTGTCCTTGTACTGCAGTATCATTATGGGCAATGGCAGGATGCTACTCAGGGCTAATGTCATACTTGCCTGGGCTACAAGATTGGAGAGCTCTTCCATGTCTCTTTTCATGTAGTCAAGGGAAGTACGTCTCAGGTCATTCACACCAACATGGACAATGACAGAGTCATATTTGTATTTGTTGTGGAGTGACCTGAGTGCATGGGTTATGTGGTGGATCTTGGCACCCAACAGGCAGCTGACAGTAACCTTCTCCTTGTTTAGCCTAGTGAGTGGGACATCAGTGTACCTGACTGTAGTGTCACCTATGACTAGTGTGTTGGGTACGTTGTTTTGTCTTATGGGCTGTGGTTGAGTGGCACACTGAGTCTGTGGGCTTTGTGTCATTTGGGTTGTGTTGGGTGGGTGGAGGTTGCTTGCGTTTCTGCTTTGGAGGTCTCTGTTGCTTGAGCAGATTATTATTGAGAGCCTCTGCAAATGTTTTTGTGTTTGTGTGTGTGGCTTTTAGTGGTGTAGGTTTAGTGGGACTATATGATGAGTGTGGTGTGGTGCAAGTTTTTACCTTCTCCTCTTGACTGTCAAGTTCAGTCTTGGTTGGAGAGAGCTTTACCTCCAGTTTGGCTAGATAAGTGTATCTCTCACAGGTTGTGGTGTTGGGTGGTAGGAGGAGAAGGTTGTCTGTGTACATGAGGCAATTGCTACATTGCCCCAAGATAGATTCATCAGATAGACAGGAGAGAACACTGGGAGCTGACCCTTGGACATGCCTGAATCAAAAACTACTTTCCTCTAGACAACTGAGGAAAGTGAGTATAAGAGCTGTTTTTCTCTAAGCAAGTGAGGAAAGTAAGTACAAAAACTGTTTTCCTGAAGGTAAAGAGGAAGGTTGAGTGCTGTAGTAATTTGTAGATTTTTTAGTGCTAAGAACAAGTTCTGAACAAGTGCTGAGCACGAATAAGCAAATTCAAGTGCTAAAATTAAGAATCTGTACCTGGATCCTGTAGTAGCTAGGCTACCAAGTGCTTATCACTCCCACTGATAAGCTAGAATGCTTCCCTCCAACACAGAAAGGCTTGGGGTCTCATAAACTTACAAACAGTCCTGGATACAGCAAAACTGTATCTGGACTAGACTAGTTACAGGAAAGGTGGGAAACAAGCGCAAATGCTGGCTTTTAATCCAGAAAGTTGAAAGAGATGGAGAAACTGCCAAACAGCCAATAAACTACAATTTATGGGCCAGAAACCACTCTTGTGGTAGATAGGCTACCTAGTGCTTACCACTCCCAGTGATAAGCTAGAAGGCTTCCCTCCAACACAGAAATGCTTGGGGGGCTCAGAAGCTTACAAACAATCCTGCATACAGCAAATCTGTGTCTGGACTAGACTAGGTACAGGAAAGGTGGGAAACAAGCGTAAATGCAGACTTTTAAACCAGAAAGTTGAAAGAGATGGGAAAACTGCCCAAATGGCCAATAAACTACAATTTCTGGGCCAGAAACCACTCTTGTGGTAGATAGGCTACCTAGTACTTACCACTCCCATTGATAAGCTAGAAGGCTTCCCTCCAACACAGAAAGGCTTTGGGGGCTCAGAAGCTTACAAACAGTCCTTTTTACAGCAAATCTGTATCTGGACTAGACTAGTTACAGGAAAGGCAGGAAGTTTTTTTTTTTTTTGGAAAGTGGAAATGAATGTTTCTGGTTCCCAGGAAGGAAGGCACCTGGAGACCTATTTTGGGTGTCTCTCACCTCAGCACCTTTCTGAAGATCCTTTCCCTTTCAGATGTTATCCCTTCAGTTCTTATTTCCTTTTTTTCTTACTCAGGCTTTCCTGGACTTCCTGGATCTCAAGGATGCTTATCTTAACATCCTAGTTCATCCCCTTTTCAGGACGTGTTTGCGTTTCTCTATTTTTTCCTTGCATTGTCAGTTCTCTGATTTACCCTTTGGCCTTTCTACTCCCCAAAGGGTTTTCATCAAGTGCCTTGTGCCTGTGATTGCTTTTTGCAGAATGAGAGGGTTTCAGATCTTTCCTTATCTGGACAACCTTCTCATTCAGGTTTACTGTCCTGAGACCTTGCTTCAGCACCTGCACTATACTGTTTGCCTTTTGCAAAGCCTGGGGTTTACAATAAACTTCCGGAAATCAACCCTGGTTCCTTCTTAGGAGCATGTGTTTCTCAGTTGCAGGCTCCAGACCACCCAAGGCTCTTTCTCTACTCACCTTTTTTCAATTCCTTCTTCCTTGGGTTTCAGTTACAGCCAGGGAGTTTCTAAGGGCACTAGGAGTCATGGCTTCCACCATTCCTGTGCTACCTCTAGCCAGGGTTCATATGAAAAAAACTACAGTTGTTCCTAAAGTCAGTATGGTTCCAAAACTGTCATCCTCTAGATTTTCTAGTCCCTCTTCTTCCATGCCTGAGACTCGAGCTTCAGTGGTGGGTTCATCAGCTGACTTTCAACCTGGGACTTCCTTTTTAGCCCCAAGTCCCCTCTTAGGAACTTTTTTCAGATGCCTCAAACACAGAGTGGGGAGCCCCTTTCAGTCCCCTCAAGGTCCAGGGTCTCTGGCCACCTCATCAGAAGTCAGACAACATCGATATCAAAGAGATGAGAGCTCTACTTTTTGCCCTTCAGACCTTTCATTCACTTTTTCTTCCAGGGCGTCTCAATATATTTACAGACAATACCACAGTGATGTGGTACACCAGACAAGTTGGGGGGGGGGCACTGTACTACCTTCTTTGCAGGCTAGCTTTTCATGTTTGGGATCAAGCTGTCCTGTGTCAAGAGACTCTTAATGCTGTATATATTCCTTCAGAGCAAAATTTAGTGGCAGACTCTTTGAGCAGGTCCAAAATACAGGCTCATGAATAGATGCTTCACAGAGATGTGTTTCTGGACATTGTCCATAAATAGGGTACTCCTCAGGTAAATCTTTGTGCCTCCCCTTTGAATAGACAACTTCCACTTTTGTTGCACTAGAGTCCAAAGTCCTCTAGCTTGGAAGATTGACATCTTAACTTTTTCTTGGAAAAGGATGTTCCTCTGTGCCTTTCCTCCCCTTCCTTTGATTCTGAGGGTCCTGCTCAAGACGCCCAAAATCTTGCTGGTAACACATTTTTGGCCCAGACACAATTGATTCCTTCTTCTTCAGCACCTAGCCAATGGCAGTCATCACAAGTTATCTCATAGGGTGGACCTACTCCCACAAGACAAGGCATCTGTCCTTACTTGTCCACTCTTCAACTGACACTGTGGATGTTAGGGTTTTGATCTCTTTTAAGCACCTTTTTCTGAGGACATGCTTAGGATACTGCAGGAGGCCAGGAAACCCATTACTAGGAAATCCTGTATATCCAAATGGAAGTGATTTTCTGTTTTGTGCCTTGCTCTTAACCAGGATCCACTTTCTGTAGAGATCCCTCTGGTTCTGTCTTATTTGTGTGAATTGCACCATGCTGGGTTAGCATATTCTTCTGTTAAAGCTCACATTTCAACTCTTTCTGCTCATCTGCCATTAACTCCTCCCCTGACCTCTAGGTTTGAGTTCAAGCAATTTCTTAAAGGCGTCCTTCATATCCGGTCTCCCAGGAAGCATATTCCACTTTCCTGGGACCTTAACTTTGTTCTTGAAAAATGGAGTCAGGCTCCTTTTAAGCCTGAAGCTTCAGCTTCCTTACAATACTGTACATAGAATACTGTTCAACCTTCGGCCCTTACTTCGGCTAAGAGAGTGTCTGAACTCTGGCTCTTATTGCTGTTCCTCCTTTTTTAGTTTTTCATAGGGACAGGCGGTGGTGGTGCTGCGGTAGCATTGTCACCTCACAGTAAGACGCTGTCTGGTTCGATTCTCAGCTAGAGCGTCTTCTGCGTGGAGACATGCGTGAATGGGCGTACCTTCGTTGAAGGTTGTGCATCAGGCCTGGCAAGCCGGTACGTAAAAATCAACTGCCAATCATTAGCGGATCGGAGTTCCGCTGTGGCAACCCCTAACCGGGAAAAGCCGAAAGACACAAACAGTAGGGACAGGGTGTCTCTTCGTACTAATCCTTCTTTTATGCCCAAGGTGGTTAATGAATTATCTATTAATCAGTCTAATCTCATGTCCTTTTCATTCTGCTTCATGTATAGGTCTTGGATCCGATCCTCAGATCTGAATCAGCCACCTCCCACAGACTTTAGCTTCCAGGTTTAAGTTCCTCCCCTACCCATAATCTTCTGCTCCTAGCCCACCCTCTCCAGATCTCATTTGCTGCCGGTGTGCACAGACTTAGTTATCCAGTGTTCACCTAAGTTTGTCCTTTTTGAAAGTTTTTCAATATATTTTTCAGCTTATTTCTTTTGTATAGTTAATGTTCTTCACCTCCTCCCCTGTTCCCTTTAGTTATCAAAGTCGTTAGGCTTTTCTTCTCTTCTCTTTCTCTTCTTTCCCTTCAGGCTTTGGTCCTGCTTTCTTTCTACCTTGTACAGTTGGTCTATCGGTACAGTAATTGTAGTAGTTGTTTATCTGTACAGTTATTTTTACTTTTATATTTGGTTTGTTGAATTCTCTGGTTAAATTTTCTTGTATTCTTTTTGCTTGCTTGTTTTTTTTGCTATGGAGAAGCCAGTAGGTTTTAAAAGGTGCTCCAAGTGCAAGAGAAAGATTCTGCACTGATACACATGAACGTTGTGTGTATTGCTTAGGTGCAGCTCATTTGGGCACCCCTTGGAGCATTTGTGAGAGGGGTATAATCCCAGAGCCATACAAAGATGTAAAAACAAGTTAATCTTAAAGTGACTTTTGCCCTCTACTTTTTCTTTTCCAGGGGTTCGACCCCCCCCCCCCCAAAGCATTTGCTAATCTCCTAGGCCTAGAAATGGCACCTCAAGGAGCCTAGGGCATCTTCGGAGCTGCCTGCCAAGGCTCTTAAGGTTTCCAGTCCAACAATGTCAGCACCAAGGCCTATGTTGGCTCCATTAGATCTGATTGACTTAACAGATCCGGGCAAGCCTTTGGCTTCAGTCATGTCATCGGATCCTAAGACTCTGGATCAGAGTTCTCCTTTTTGGATCCATTGATCCCTGCATCCGCAGTCTTCATCTAGGTCTCCTTTAAGATTGATTTTCTCCAGTCTGTCCCACTATGCCATCCAAGATCCTTCAGACTCCAGGCATTCTCGCCCATCTTTGTTGGTTTCCTCCAGATCCTCTCAGAGCCTGTATCTTGACGTGGACAAGATGGTCAGATCTATCATCAAGGCCCAGATTCAGATGGGAGTTCTTCCTACTGTATCCCCTTATGGATCAGAGCCTATACAGTCTACTTCTTTTTCTCCTTCTCTGATTTAAGTTTTGGTTTCAGAGCTCCAGGACAGTAGTGTTCAGAGAGATTGAGGGTCGGATCAGAGAACCCTTGCTTCTTCAACTCTGACTGTTACCTTGACTGGCTTTGCTCTGTGGCCTTCAGATCAGAGTGCATGCCAGATCTTGGATGTCGTGGGAGGATTCGAAGGGCAGGGTTCACCTCAGGTGTTCTCGGATCAGTCCCTTCCCCTTGGAGCTTCGGCCCTCAACAGCACAGGTCTGCTTCTGTCTAGGAGTCAAGGTTCTGTTGGGCTTTCTTCATCTTCCTTGGGGGCTTCAGCTCCTAGGGATTTTGGTGGGGCGTTCCAGGTCTTAGAAAAGGCTTTCTCTGTTAGCAGAGTGCCGGACCCTTTGATTACTGCTCCACTCCGTTTACCCTCTAGATCAGGGGCTGCCTCAAAGGACCTCCAGTCTGTTCCACCAGAGGTGGCCCGTTCCTCTTCCGATTCCTCCCCTGAATATCCCACCGAGGAGATCCCACGGAAGAGGGCATGCTAAAGGAGGCACATGGAGTCCCCTGTGGAGTCCCTCACTGAGGATATGTATTACGATGAGGGAGAGGGGTCTCCAGAATCATCACCGGAGGATGTCTGTTTTGCAGAAATCTTAGAGATCTTGACGTTGAAAGGTGGCTGGTCATCCAAAACCCCTCTTTGGAGGGATCTGTATTTGTGGAGTCCTTCGGGACAGAACCATCTACATATTGGGTGACCCCTGGAGGACACTCTCTTGTTGGCATTGTCGCCCATCGGTCCTAGAAGGAGCCAGACACTATAGAACCAGTTCCCAAACATCCAGATTAAATTCTTTCAGCCCCTGATGGCCGCTACTAAGGAAGAGCTTGCCCAGCAGAACTCAACTGTCCATCCACCGAACAGGGAGTCCAGAGCAATTGGCAGGTTTGGGAAGCTCGCTTATGCCTCAACTAACTTTTTGCTGAGGGGACTCAATTGTCTGCCACATTTTACTCGCCTGCACAGAGATTTGGTCAAGGAATGCTCTGACTCTCTGGCAGAGTGTTTGCCTAAGGAGCAGTTTGATAGACTTTTTCCTAAGCTAACCACTCTTACTTCTATAGCTAACTCCTCCATGAGACTCCTTTCCCACTCAGTGGAGGGCTCCTGGCACCAGAATCATGATGCGTCACCATGCTTGGATGAGGCTGCCCGATTTTGCAAACCCTTTTAAGACATCTTTTGTCAACATTCCCTTCGATTATACCTCTCTATTCAGATCATCTGTCAAAGACACCTTGACCCACAGCGAGCAAGAATGTAAAATGTTGCCTGCCGTGGAAATTAAGATGTTAAGTTGTCAATCTCGCCTTCATTCTTGCTGGATGGGTTCGGAGCCGATCCTCGGCTCCGACTCGGCACTTGCTAAGCTCGAGAGCTAATTTTACCAGCTCGAGGCAACCCTATATCCCATGATGCAAGGCGGAGATTACTCAGATCTTGTTTGCCGCTTCGCTAACGAGGTGCCTTCTTTTACCAGCTCTAGGTAAGTGAACTTTTCATAGACTCTTGTCTACCCCCTTTTAACTTTTTTCACATAGGTATTATATTTTGTTAGTTATCGACTCACGTTAACCCTATTCCTGTCAGTGTTCCCTCTTTTAAGTGGAATATTCCCTTACCCCTTGTTAGGCCTTAGGCCTTCCCCTCCCTAAATTTTTTCCTGTCAGGGAATTTTTTGTGTGTGACTGTCTGTTATCCCTGTTAGTGTAATTTAATTAATTTAATTTAATTTAATTGTTGGACTGAGTGTGTTTGTGTGTCAGTGTGTTTGTGTTTCATCGACACAGTCATGTCGAAGGACACTAAGGTCTCAGGCTTCAAGAAGTGTGACTCGTGCTGTCAGAAGATGTCTCTGACAGACGGTCACACTTCTTGTGTTTATTGCCTGGGACCTTCGCACCTGCAGGACTCTTGTGCTATCTGTCATGCTTTCAGCCCAAGAGTCCTGCAGGAACGAAAAAATAAGCTCATTTTAAGGGGCTTATTAAAACCCGAGAGCTCCCCGACTAAGTCGGCGCCGGGGAAGCCCTCGAAACCTACTAAGCCTTCGGCTCAGGCTTTCAAGCCGTCGGCTTCAGGTTCTTCCTCACCAGGTTCGAGATCGGCTCCGGCTGGAGCCGATCCTTCTATACCAGTGTCAGTATCGGCTCCATCCGGCGCCGATACTGTTAAGTCTAGACACTCAGTGTCGGCTCCGGTTGGAGCCGATGTGTCTTCGGCTCCGATGGCTCCATTGATCTCAAAAAAGAGATCTCGATCCCCTTCTGTGGAATCTATTCATTCGGCTTCGAGATCACCCTTGCTCTCGGAGCGGAGCCATCGGAGCCGATCTTCTCGGTCATCCAGGCTATCTGATCACGACCTTGAGAGAGTGGTGAGTAGACTATTAAAGTCTCAGGCATTGGCCCAAATTCTCCATAGCCCATCTCAACAGACGGTAGCTATATCACATCCACCGAACATTCCTCCTTCGACTCTCTTACAGAGCTCGGAGCTGGAGCTCCTCGGAACCGGTACCGTTGTGACTTCGGAGCCGATACAACCCCTTTCGGCTCCGTCATCCTCGGCTCCGATTTCCTCCTTGAGACCTTCATTGGAGGGATCCGGGCGTCTGGTCTCCCTCGTCGGCTCCGAGGGGGCGAGTGGCATCGGACCCTTGTCCGACCCCGTTCTCCCTCTCGGAGCTTCGGCATTGGTGAGCTCGGCCCCGACATCTGCCTCGGAGCCTTCCCTCTCGGTGAGGCCTGGGGTTCCTATCTTTTCGGAGTGGGAACCTTCTGGTCTCTCTGATGGGGGAGCCTTCGAGGTGATGAGGAGTGTACTAGCCCCTGGGCTTAGTCAACGTACAGTTCCATCAGCTCCTCCCACTACAGTGCCTGCTGACGTCTCTTCTCACTCTCTTGCTCCCGGACCCAGAGATCCAACGCCTCAGGTTTCACCATTGGGAATATCTTCCTCTTCCGAGGCCTCTCCTGATCCGTCAGGAGAACCCCCCCCCGTAAGAGGACATGTAAGAGGAAACATTTAGACTCCCCTGAGTCTACTACATCAGATACTGACTTGGATGAGTCGGAGGGGTCCCCAAGGTCCTCCTCTGAGGATGTCTCATTTTCAGACTTCCTTGAAATCCTTAAACAGAGGGGGAACTGGCCCTCCCTTAATCCCTCCGAGGATGAGTCAGTATACCTGGAGACGTTCGGATCTCGACCCTCCACCTCCTGGGTGTCTCTGCCTTTCGACCCTCTCATGGAAGTAGTGGCTCGGAAGGCGTGGATGGCTCCGGATTCGGTGGAACCTACCCCCAGGAGACCTTCAAAATTTATTACAGCCCCACAAGATAGACAATACTTAACAAAAGGTGTCCCAGTTGATGCCATGGTGGTGGCTGCTGCCACCAAGAAGGAATTAGCTGATCCTTCAGTACCTGTTCATCCTCCTAATAAGGATTCTAGGACTACGGACAGGTACGGTAAGCAGATTTTTTCTTCAGCGACTTTTGCCATGAGATCGCTGAACTACTTATGCCACTTCACCTGCCTTCAAAGAGATGTTCTTAAAGAGTTGGGAGAAGTTTTACAGGATCCGTCAGCTGCTGGGTCTCAGGATAAGATTACCTCACAGCTAGGAATCCTTAACTCCATTGCTAACTCCTCCATGCGGCTCATTTCTTATGCAGCCGATGGAGCGAGTAGGGCCGCAGGCACAGGAGTGGCTCTAAGGCGTCAGTCCTGGATGCGGCTTTGTAATTTTGCAGACCCTTCAAGGCGTCTTCCCAAACTCCCCTTTGATGGCTCGACCTTGTTGGTCCTCAAGTGAAAGACACTTTGACTAGATGCGAACAAGATGGCAAGACTCTTTCTACCGTAGGAGTCCGTTTCTCCGCCCCTTCTAGACCTTACCCCAAAGGACAGAAGGGAGGAAAATGTGGTTCCATAAATCTCAAGGAGTCACGTCTGGCCTTGAAGTCAGTTTACCCCCAGAGGCAGAGGGGGTAACAATAATAGACACCGCCCTAGGGGCAGAGGGGGTCCGCAGAATCAGGGTAGCAGAGAGCCTCTTTCTGACAAACCCTTCCAGCATCCCTGAGATGTTGCCCGATTGTCCGCCTTCGGAGGCAGTCGGGGGAAAATTATCGCTGTACCCAATAGCCTGGCTTTCCCTTTCTCAAGACAAATGGGTACAGTCAATTATATCTGAGGGTTACAAAATTCCCTTTATTCAAACCCCAATTCAACAAAAGGGAACCCTTCCAGACATTCCACCCGGTCTAAGGGAACTAACAGTACTAGAAATATCAAAACTGCTAGTAAAAAGAGCCATCCAGCCAGTCTCAGCGGACCAAATAGGATCCGGAATCTACTCAAGGTTCTTTTTAGTTCCAAAAAAGACAGGGGACTGGAGACCAATATTAGATCTGAGCAAACTCAACAGGTTTGTAAAGAAATCAAGATTCCGGATGGTCACGCTCCAGTCCATTCTGCCCTTTCTGGGCAAGGACAATTGGATGTGCTCGATAGATCTTCAGGATGCGTACTATCACATAAAATTCACAGGCGCTCCAGAAGATTTCTCCGCTTCGGCTGGGGACCAGTCACTTCAATTCAGAGCCCTGCCCTTTGGACTCACTACAGCCCCCAGAGTGTTCACCAAATGCATGGCAGTGGTTACGGCTCACGTGAGACGTCAAGGATTCCAGGTGTTTCCATATCTAGATGACTGGCTCCTCACTGCCACCACCAGGCATCAGCTTCTCCAAGCCAGAAATTACACCATTCACACCTGCAGAGGGCTAGGAATTTCTATAAATTTTGAAAAATCTGCCTTGTCGCCTTGTCAATATATTACCTTTATAGGCGCAAATTTGGACACCGTACAACTTTCTGCAAGGTTGACAGACCAAAGGATCTTGGACATTCAAAGACACGTCCAAGTGATTCTATTCAGCAACAAAATTCAGGCCAGATTTGCTCTGAAAGTACTGGGTCTTATGGCGGCCGCCATAACACTTCTTCCCCTCGCCCGCTTTTACATGCGGCTACTACAATGGATGCTATTCACCCAATGGTCCTTTCAACAACTTCCCATGCGTCACCAGATCATAGTAACTCCAACTTGCAAAAGACATCTGACTTGGTGGATATCGTTCCCTCAAATCCATCAAGGCAGACCATTTGTTCCTCTTGCCCCAGTTGCCACGGTTACATCGGACGCCTCCCTGATCGGGTGGGGGGGGGGCATTATCAGGGCAGAATGGTCCATGGCACTTGGCAACCTTTCGAGTACCATCTGCACATAAATGTTCTGGAGATGAGAGCAGTGCTTTTAACATTGCAAGCCCTCAACGACTCTCTTCCCCTGGGAACAATTGCAGTATAAACGGACAATATGTCCGTAGTGTGGTACATAAACAAACAGGGCGGAACCAAGTCCTATCCACTATGTCGAGAGGCTCTCAGACTTTGGCAATGGGCAATCTCCTCTCACCGGTTTCTGATAGCAACGCACATCCCCGGGAAATCCAACATCATAGCGGACAGATTGAGCAGAGCTATTCTCATGCCTCACGAGTGGTCTCTCAAACAGTCAGTGACGGAAGAGATTTTTCAGAAGTGGGGCCTTCCTTGCTGCGACCTTTTCGCTACACCTCAAAACAGCAAATGCCCAGACTTCTTCTCTCTCTTCCCCTTCCAGGCCATCCCCAGAGGCGCTCTAACCCAAGATTGGCCCGGGGACTTCTTTACGCTTTTCCTCCTTTTCGCTGATACCTCAGCTAATTCAGAAAGCAACCGCCTTGAGAGCCAAGTTGATTCTCATTGCCCCTTATTGGCCTCGACAGATTTGGTTTCCGTTCCTACATCATTACCTCTTGGTACAGCCATGGCATCTGGACCCGGTTCCAGATCTTCTGACCCACCAGTCGGGTCAACTACACCAATCCATACCTTCTCTCAACCTCACTGCTTGGTTGCTCCACTTCCATCCTTAGCCAGGCTTCCCATGATTTCTAATCCTGTACGGGATATCATAGTAGCTTCCCTAAAATCTTCTACCAGAAAGATCTATACTAGTAAATGGCGACGTTTCTCTTTCTGGGCAAAAGCTAGAAACATAGACCCCTATACTGCTCCAATTCATTCAGTGTTGGACTTCCTAGCTGACATTTTTAATTCAGGATCCTCTTCTTCCACAGTGAAAGTTCAACTGGCAGCCATTTCAAATTTTCATATAGGCTTTTTGGACCACAACATTATGTCACATAAACTTTGCAAGGCATTCCTTTGAGGTATCTTTTTATTGAAACCTCCTATTAAAGACCCCCCACCACAGTGGGATCTAAATTTAGTTTTAACATCCTTGATTCTTCCCCCGTTCGAACCTGCAGCTGCCTGTTCCTTGAAATTGCTTTCTTGGAAGACACTTTTTCTAGTTGCCATTACATCTGCCAGGAGAGTATCTGAGCTTCATGCTCTCTGTGTTCGCCCTTCCTATCTTATATTCCACAAATATAGGGTATCCCTAAGAACTAATCCATCTTTCTTACCAAAGGTGGCATCTCAGACTAACCTAAATCAGTCCATTGATCTTCCAGTATTTTTCCCGAATTATTCTGATAGAGCTGAACAAAAGTTACATTATCTTGATGTTCACCGTCAGCTGAGATATTATCTGGATAAGACAAAAATTTTTAGGAAATCTGATCAACTTTTTCTATCCTATGCAGAGAACAGGAAAGGCCTCCCAGTTTCTAAGGTAACTTTATCTAGGTGGCTGTCTTCCTTGATCACTTACATTTATCAGCTCAGGGGCAAAGAATTGGTTTCTAACCCAAAAGCCCATTCTACCAGAGCTCTAGCTACATCTACAGCCTTTCAAGCTAGACTTCCAATAGGCACTATTTGTGCAGCAGCCACATGGGCCTCTCCTCATACCTTTGTCTCACATTACAAATTAGATTTGGTCTCCAGAGACAGAGCAAATTTTGGTTCCACCGTTCTCAAGAGTCTGTTCCATTGAGCCACCCAGGAAAGAGGTGCTAGGGACGCGGTCCCATCCAGCAAGAATGAAGGCGAGATTGACAACTTAACATTTAGAAGTTATGTACCTACCATAACGTTCCATGTTAGTTGTCTTCTCTCGCCTTCTTTCTTGCGTCCCGCCCTCCTTCCCCCTAGCCTGGTCAGACCGAGAAGATTATTCATCTTCTATTAAGAGGTTTTTACCTTTTTTCTAGCTGTTCAACTCCTAGTGTCGCTAGATTATGTGGATCCTTTCTAGAGGGTTATGATGTTATTTAGTATTTTTATTTCTTTCTCCTAAGTTGGAAGAAAATTCTGCTATTTCTTTAGCTACCAAACGAGATCTGAGTAATCTCCGCCTTGCATCATGGGATATAGGGTTGCCTTTAGCTGGTAAAATTAGCTCTCGAGCTTAGCAAGTGCCGAGTCGGAGCCGAGGATCGGCTCCGAACCCATCCAGCAAGAAAGAAGGCGAGAGAAGACAACTAACATGGAACGTTATGGTAGGTACATAACTTCTAATTTTCCCTATCCATACTGGCCTTTTTTTATCAGCTCATCTGAATATCTATTTAAAGCTTCTTGCTTTTTTTTCTGAGTCCTCTGTTGTTTGACTTCATATACTCCTTCAGTGTTTTGTTTATTTTAACTCTGAACACATTTGACTTATTTTTCCTCTAGATTACTGGAAGCCATATCTTGCACCAAAGCTGGAACTTGAACTGCTTTTTGATGTACAGCTGCAGGATTCTTCAGTCACTTTTCCTTTTCACCTTTTCTAGTTGATTTTCTTTTAGACTCTCTTTCTTCTTTGCTAGCATCCAGAGCATCCAAGCAGTGTATTTTACTACTCAGTTACTGAATTTGATAAAGAATTTCTGGTACTTGTCTTTCAGTTTCTTTCTTCACACTGGGAGAGCTGACGTTAGGCTGTTAATTAGTGTGCAGCCAACTTGGAAAGTCAAATGCTGTTCTTCATTAATCGCATACAGACCCATGGAATGGGTTGTCTGGAAGAATGGTGGAAGGTAAAGCCATAGTGGGGTATTGGAGAGGTAGAGAAAGATTAATGGGAAGGGACAGATGTATGGGAGTAAATGTTAATTTTACTTAGAGCACACTGGTTAGTCTAGTTGTCTCCAACTATCACCAAACAAATGCAGTGCAACCAGTTTCCTTCCTTACTTGAGAACATTATGTAGGTGCAAGAGCGCTATTTATCTGGCAGGCTCGTTGAGCAGGCTGATGAAGTTTGATTCTACTTTTGGTTTATCTAGTTATATGCGACATGTTAGTTATCCTATGGATGCCATTTATCATTTTGCTCTTGTGTGGATCTTCATGCATGTCCTGTGTATGTAGTGGAGCAATTTCCTTCCTCCAGTGTGACCAGCCGTGCTTTCTGTGCTTGTTTACTTGTATGTTCTATGTTTTGAATCCTTTCATTATAAAGAGCTACACCTTCTTCTGTTTCCTCTGTCTTTGCTATAAACTTATGGCATATGTTTATTTCTGTGGCATTTTTTTGTATTCTTCATTTCTGTTACTGCCTTAATCTTAAAACAATGTTCCATCAACATGTTTAATTCCTTTAGCTTTTTAATTAATAATAAAACTGGATGGTACCAATTGCCATTGCACTCAGTCTCTCTTTTGCATTTTGCATTGTACATGAATGTATTCATAGTTTTGTCTCCTTTTCCTTTTATTTCTGATATTGTTAGCATTTCCTATAACTGGAGCAGATTTCTGCAGTGCTAAAATGAATATTTGGTAACTAGACTGAAAGTTTGAGTTGAGAGGGCATGATTTCCATGAAGCTTTTCTGTGCCACCCTGTGTGAATTTTCTTCCTAGATACATGCAGTTTTCATGAACACTCAAGCAGTTTACACAAAGGATTAAGGCTGTATGATGTTACTGAGCTTCATTCATTACTCCAGAGTTTGAGTCCAGCAGTCCTCAGTCCCCATTTACCCATTTTATAACTACACAACTCCAGTCAGAAAGTGCTACTGGGTCACAACTGAAAAGACACACTTGTGCTTAGTGGGTTTACCTGGTTAAAAATAACCATAAATGAGTACTGATGTACAGCAATCATTGCAGTGTGACACTCTCCACAGTTTGGTACTGAAAACAGGGAGGCAGGGCTCATTTGCAGTGCAAGGCTTAATGCATGGAATTCAGCCCAGTGTCTCCAGAAAGCAAACTAGGGATTAATCGGAGAAAATCTGGACTTAAAATCACAGCCTCATATAGTTATTTGTATGCACACACCTATGTATTTATTATGCATTGTTGACCTGGTTGCCCTCCTCATGTGCTATAAAAGACTGGAAAAATAGCCAAAAAGAAAAAAAAAACATTTGGAAGACAGCAGAGATAAATAATAAAACCAGATAGTTTCAACAGTATTAAAATGTGTAAACCTAAGCACTTTACATAACTATTGGTGAAATGTAGTAACAGTATAGTGTGATGTAAAATGCATGAGTGTGAGAAGGTATTCAATGCAGGATCACTCTGAGTAAGTTATACTGCAATAATTGAATTAAAATCAGTAAACCAGTAGTGGGTAAATAATCTTTTGAAGAGAAGAATCATCAAGTTCAAACTTTTTATAAGGATGGTAAATGGACCAAGAACCTAGCCATGAACTTTTGAAGTCTTCCCATATGTTAGTGCCAAAAAACCCCAAATTACCCTAAAACACAAAAGAACTGAATGGCCTCATTTCAGAGGCACAGCTCCATGTTTATTGCAGGAAAAGACCACGTAGAAGAAACTCCACTACCTACAAGCCCTTCTCACCCTGGAAGACGTTGATGTCTGTGTAGTGACCGAGACATGCTTTAAAATAACAGAGAGCACTTTGGCTGTGCAAGACTGTAATGCCTTCCACACATTTAGACAAGCTACTGCACCGGCGGGGAAGAAATGGTGGAGGTGTATCAATGTTCATCCAGAATAGAATCCTGTCAAGGCAGGTAAAGCAGCATGATGCAGTAGAGCTTTATGTCCAAATAACCATCAGAAAGGTCCTGTACTATATATTAGCTAGATAGCAAGCTAGCTATAGAACTTGCTCTATGCAAAAAAAAAAAAAAAAAAAGTCACAATGACTGTCTACAGGAACTAGACTCACTCCATATTAAACCTAACACTATTTTCTTAGGTGATCTAAATTATCCAACTATAGACTGGGAAACATACACCACCACTGCTGCACAAGCACTGAGATTCCTGGACTTTGTCAATACAAATGCCCTGGACCAATTAGTCAGAGTACCCACTAGGGGGAGTAACATCTTGGAACTTGTTCTTACTAATGTGGGAGCATCTTGCACCATCCTTTGCATATCTTCATCACGTGTTAGGTTTGACCATAAAACAGTCGCCTTTGAAATAAAATTGAAGTCAGAGGTCCCTTCTACCCAAGGTACCTTTAGAAATTTCAAGACAAATTACCTACTCTTAAGTGATAAATTGGCAAGCTTCAAATCCCTATCAAACCAAGTTAACTCTACTGAATATGCAGTAATATACACCATTACACTAATCCAGCATGTAAACGGCTGCATATATGCAGCCGTACTCCACAGGGACAAGTGCAGTGCAAACCCAGAAACAAACCCACATGGAAGAACCATATCAAGCTTTACAACAAAAGGAAACAACTTTTGCCCAAAAGTAAGAGTAGTAGTTCCCAGAATGTTAGAGCCCTTGTCACTTAAACAACTCAGGATCTTAACAACTTCCACCAAAGCCAAGTTTGAGGCTAAAATAGCTACCCAAGCCAAAGACAATCACAAGGCATTTTTTAGTTATGTTTATAATCTCAAAAGCACAATGCAGCAGTGCACTGAGCTGAGGCTGAAGATGTGGTTAGTCAACTGGCTGATTAATTTAGCTGCGACTTTACCCCTCTCTCCCCCTGTCTGTCCCTCAAGATATACCTGAATCTGGCTCAACTCCAGCTGTCACGCAGGACCAAGTCTTAAAAGTGCTATCAAAAGCTAAAAATACTGCATTGATAGCTCCTGACAAGATCCTGGATGCATCCTAAATAACATGAAGCAGAATTTAGCCACACTCTTAACAAGACTATCAATCTCTGCCTTCATGCAGGTCTTATACCAAGTGAATAGGGAGTAGCTGCAGTCATTCCTCTGCATAAGGGAGGACTTTCCTCAGTCCCAGGCAGTCCCCTAAGTTTGATCAGCCTCATATGCAAAGCTATGGAAAGACTTGTGAATAAACAGTTGTATTTCTGTCTCCTTGGTTCCGGAATATCTGTTTTACTTATTTTGTTAGTTATCGGTGGTTTATTCTGGATTTAACATTCCAGGACTCCTCTTTTTTTCTTCTGGTCTTTCTTTTTTTTTCTTCAAGCCATGGAAAGACATCATGAAATTAATCCATAAGGATATAGGGAATCTCTAAGCATTGGACCTGTCTCAGTTTGGATTCATCAAGGATAGGTCATGCTTACTCAACCTCGTGGATTTTTTTTTGAAAAGGTCAGCAAAGCAATAAATGAAGGCAAAACAGTACTCACTGCATACTTCGACCTGGCCAAAGTTTTTGACACAATTTCCCACTCAGACGTAGTAGAAAAGCTAAATAAACTAGGAATAAACCCCTTTGTCACCCACTGAATTGCCAACTGGCTCAGAGATAGGATGCAGATAATCAAAATAGGAAAAGTTACCTCCGGGAAGAGACCAGTCACGTGTAGAATCCCCCAGGGTTCTGTGCTGGGGCATCTTCTATTTGACATCTACTTTTCTGAAGTAAAAGCCAATACTGAAAGGTTCTAGTTGACTAGATTTACAGATAACTGTAAGCTAGGAGCAGTCATTGAATCCCCAAATTACTTAGCAAACATGCAAGAAGGCTTGTCTCATAAATAACTTGTCAAAATCATGGTCTAAAATTAAACTCCAAAAATGCATTATTATATCCTTTGGAAAGTCATCTAACCCAGGGAAATACCACATTGACAATACTCCTCTAAGACATGATCTAGTTGTTTGTGATTTGGGAACTTATGTGGACAGTGACCTAACTTTTGATCAACATGTTTCTGTTGTTGTAAGAAAGTCCTTCTAAACTGCACAGCTTATAAACACAGGGATTGTGTCTAGATCAAGGGATGTCATTGTCTTCCTTTAATCAGCCGTCATTAGGCCAGTCATTGAATATAAAGCCCCCTTTGACATATATCTGTCCAGACACATGCATTAACTGAAACGCCTACAGAGATACCTTACTAAAAGGATACAAGGCCTAAATAACATGTTCTACATGGACCAACATAGAGCTGTCACTATATTCAGTATCCTACAGACTGCTAAGAGGTGTCCTGTGTCTGGCATAGAAGGAATCCTCCGGCCCATTACTGATGGATTTATTCGACATCAGCAAGTCTAATAGCATCAGAAATACTCTGTCTAGGGATCTAAACCTCTTCTGCATCATCAACAGAATGGTTTGGAAAGACGGGTATATTTCACAGAGGATACTTTTACTGTGGAACAGACTCCCCATCCACATAAAACAAAGTTCATCCCTATCCATTTTCAGATGCAACGTAGATGTATAGATGGAAAAGAAAATAATTACCTCAGGACTGCCCCTGTACTACTAATGTATAGAGGCAGCTTCTAAATGCTTTATGCCATACATTAGTCCCCTCAAATTAACTATGGTATGATCCCAGTTATTTTTATTAGGGGTAATGTATAATTATCGACCATAGGATGGGTAAGGCCAAACTGTAATCGATGGGATATGTTATTTCATGCACAAGAAGGGAAATTGGCTAGGCCTAAAATGGCCAGCAAGGGCAACTAGCCTCGTACTTACCAATGAACTTATGAATCTATACATTGCAAATGTCAAACATTTTGTAACATTGTTGCATAATGGCAACAGAATAACAGCTGGTATAACTGGGTGGTCAGCAGTCTCCCAGTGCTATAGCAGAAAACATTAGGGTCCCAGTTCATTACTGTGACACTCCGAAAAGCAAAAATTGTCTGTGGGGGAGGGGGGCGAATATTGTGTCCACTGCATTAAAAGTAGTGTTCTACTGTAAAATTAAAAAAAAAACGCAACTAAAGGGGATGGAAGAAAACACCAAATGGTGTAAACATGACTGTCTTAGTAAAAGTAACTTTTCTAGCACGTTAGTTACAACTCTAGCTGTCCTGAACTCTGTAATCTGTTAGGCTGGCTAAAACAAGATTATTTCACTAGTTTACAGCGATCAATGATAACACTTATTTTAGTTGTCTAAAAGAATATACTAGGAGCAGCTGTATGCTGTCTGGTTCTTGCTCTTGGTAATACAAAAGTCTGGCATCTCCATAATGTTTTCAGTGAAATTATCAACAAGAATGGTAACAAACAACTAAAACTACCATTGTGGTAAGCTGGACAAAGTTTAGAATGTAATCAAAGTACAGAGAGAAATAACATGGCAGTCACAGTATCACATAGTGGACTGTATAATTAAAGCACAGTAGTACATGGTTGGTACAATACCAACAGTTAAACTGCTCTGAGAGCACATGTGTAGGTAAAGTGTCTACTCTGGTCCTAGTAGTAATAATATCTGATGTAATTTGGTACAAACCAATGCAGTCATTTGGTCACACATATACAGCAAAGATGCCACTGAGAAAGCGAAACACTGAAAATTTGTGGGATTTACTCATATATGTATCTCATTCAGAAATGCCACTGAGAAAGTGAAACCCTGTGTACCATCATGACATATACTCTGGGACAATAAGCTAGATAACAAGTGTAGTTTGATAGTAATAGTCTAACTAGTATAAGCAGTTAGCAGATAGCTACTGTGCCACAGTGTGCACTGTGCAGGGAAAAATCACAGTAGTATGGATTTAGTCAGCCAGTGACAAGAATGCCATCTTTGAGCATCTATGGCCAGAATCAAGTCCAGTGTTCAAGAAAAATAGCTTGAGTTAAGGTTAAGAGAGATGCACAATTAATGGTTCATAGTCTCAGATGATGTATATAGCTTACACAGTTATTGTTGCATGTGGCAAGGAGGAAAAACTAGCTGTGTTTTTTGTGCTACAAGTGTCGGTTGATGAAAAAATCAGGCTGCAAAGGGCATATCTTAATGTTCTGTCCCTCGATCCCATATTAGGAGTGCTTAGAAGGTTTGGGTTCTAACAGGTTGGTGTCAGCTTACTAAGTATGCTAAGTCATTACAAAGTTTTCAACCAGAAATTCATGTGAACTGCATTTGAAAGAGTAACTTTCTGTGTTCAAGGTTTTGCCACCAGTATTATTTAGTTCTTAGTAATGATAATGATGATAAGCAGGGTGCATATTAGCATTAACTTGGAAATTAACCACTCTCTCTTTCTCTCTCGCTCTCTCTTATATGTCATCTTTGAAATAAATCAGAGATGTGAGCTGGAATTATTGAGCCACAGGAGGAAATTATATTTATTATTATAAAGTTACGTTAATCTGACCATTTTTTTACTTACTCTTCAACGTGAACTGTCAATCATCCATAGATGACAAAATTCATACCACAGCTAGAAACCATGGCCATGAAGTACAGTTCTGAGATTTAATAAAGTAATTACCATAGCTGATCTTTCAAGCTAAACATTCAAAAGTATATTTAAATAGGTTCATAGGTAGATACTAGGCTATCTGCCCTCGGACATTTATAAGCCTAGCCAGAGTGTATTTGGCTTCCGCCTCCCTATTAGATTAGCCTACTGTGCCTCTGTAAAGTAGGTCACAAAAGGTACCCTTTAGGATTAGTTTACTGTGCCTCTGTCTAGCAGGGACACAGAAGAGATCCCAGGGGTGAATTTGCGGTCTCCCATCCACGCATCCAGATTTCCCTTGAAGAGAGTCAGCGAGGGGCTATGTCTAACATGAATTGGGATTCTATTCCAGAGTGAGGGGAGCCTCTGGGAAATGAATCTGTCCCTCCAGCATGTCCTATTTATTTTTGTGCTGAGGTTTAAGTCCCTGGAGCGTGTAGCTCTAAGGGACTTGAATTTTTTGAGGTGGAGCATGTCCATTAATTCTGGGTTTGACATGGCTTTGCACGCCAGGCATAGATAGCCTCTGAGTAGGCGGTAAGCAACTGAGTAGAGCTGGAGTTTCTTTAGTCGAGCTGCATAGAACATCTGTTTGTAGCCCATGATCCTCTTGGTGAGGTACTTTTGGGGTCTCTCCAGTTGCTGCAGGTGTCGGGTAAGGTACGTCCCAAAAGGGGCATTGTATTCAATTATGGGCCTGATGAGTGACGAGTAAAGGGGCACAATGACCTCTCTTGATCTAGATGCGAACCCTTTCATGATAAGGTGAGCTATATAGAAGGTCTTTCTAACCACTTTGGGAACGTGATTATCAAAGGAGAGATTACTATCTATGTTGGTCCCCAAATCTCTAATTACTTCTTCCAGATTAATGGATTACCACCTATGTGGTAATTTGTGGGCACCTTGTTTTTCCCAAAGGGGATGACTATGCATTTTTTAGCATTTAGCTTGAGGCCATGGCTCTGGCACCAAGCATCCGTCTCTGTGAGACCCTTTTGGAGGATGCTTGTGTCAGCTGGAGATTCGATTATGGCCCCCAGTTTGCAGTCATCTGCAAACTTTGTCAGCCATAATCCCCCCGTGTTAGCCTGAACCTCAGAGAAGTATATACCGAACAAGAGAGGTCCGAGAACTGAGCCCTGTGGGATGCCACTTGTAACTGGTTTGGATTCGGACATAGCACCTGCGATTCTGACCATGTGGGTTCTATCCCTGAGCCAGTTTGCAACCCATCTTGTGATATAGGGGTTGATATTTAAGCTGGTAAGCTTATTTATGATGCCCAAGTGGGGTATTGTGTCGAAGGCTTTTGCGAGGTCCAAGTAGGCTGTGTGGACTACCTTGCCCTCATCTATGGCTTTGGTAACTGTTTCAAAGAAATCAACTAGGTTTAAGAGGCAAGATCTGCCCTTAACAAAGCCTTATTGGGTAGGGTCCAGTGTCTGGAGGCTCCCAATGTCTTTGTTTATGAGTTCCATGATAATACGCTCCATAGCTTTACAGACCAGACTAGTCAGGCTTATGGGGCGATAGTTCCTGGGGTCCGTTGTGGCACCACCTTTGTGGAGTGGGACCACTGTAGCTGTACGCCATTCTTTGGGTACATATCCTGTAGTAAGGCTAAGTTTGAACAGTGACTTAATGTGAGGGTTCAGTTCTTCTTGGAGCTCATGTAAGACGCAGCCTGGGACACTGTCCGGTCCCATAGATGCTGTGTTTTTTGCTTTGGAGAGGGCAGCTTTTACCTGTGCATCTGTGATGTCAGGGAGGTTACATTCAGTTGGGATAGGCATTTGCTCCTTTAGGGGGGAAGGGGGGGGGGAGTTTGCGCTGAATCTGTTTGCCAGGATGTTGGCTATGTCTGTAGGTTCGGTATATTTTGTACCGTTATGCAACAATTCAGAGCATATCTGGGAGTTTCCACCCATATTCCTGACATAACTAAAGAAGGCTTTATGATTATCTTTAGTGTCTAGGGCAATTTTTCTTTCGAAACTGTCCTTTGATGATTTTATGAGGGATCGAAGTTTCTTGCTAATACTGATCAGAGATGCTTTCCCTTTTTGGGATTTTGCTCTGTCATGTAGTAGCTTCCTCCTCCTGTTGTATAGCTTATTTATGGCTGGGGTCCACCAGACCGGTCTCCTGTTTTTGGAGGAGTGAGTCTTGGTTTTGTTTGGGATAGCATGATCCATGCATTCCTGCAGGTGCTCATAGAATGCATTTGTAAAGGATTCTGCGGATTGGGCTGTATTATCCTCTGGCCCGGGGGCTTTGAAGGATTCCACCTCAGTCTTGAGAAGTGCAAAGTTGGCTTTTGAGAAATTCTTTACAGTGATTTCCTTGGCTGGGGGTGGGGACGGGATATGGATGTCCAGGGAAATTTGTTTATGGTCTAATCTTACCAATGAGGGATTTACCTCTGGTGTGGAACATGGAGTCCCCATGTTGGTGATGACCAGGTCCAATATGTTGTTCCCTCTTGTGGGAGTGGTGACCAGTTGTTCCATCTCGTTAAAGTTTATAAATTTAAGGAACCATTGGGCGAGGGTGTTTGGGCTTGAGTAGTTTTCCCAGTCAATGTTTGGGTAGTTGAAGTCACCCAATAACATAGTGTTTGGAGAGACCTTCATATTCTCCAGTGTTCTCAGGAATGCCAAGTGGGGTTCCTGTAATAGGGAGGGTGTTCTGTAGCAGGCTACAAACTGAAAGGTAGTTTTGCCCGCTGTTAGTTGCACATGGATGGTTTCCGATGCTTCGTGCAGTGCCACTAACCTGGAGGTGTAGGTATCTTTGATGAATATAGATACTCCCCCTCCTTTTGTGCTTCGGTCCGAGTTTTGGGGCCGAAACACATGGTATGAGTTATAACCTGGTAGTGCTGGGGTGCTCTCAGGAGCCTTGAACCAGGTTTCTGTTACTGCACAGACATCGATTTTCTCCATACTGAGAAGAGCCTTGAGTGCGTGCATCTTGAGGTTTAGACCTCTGGCATTGAGTAGCATTACCATTAGTTTTTTTATCCTTGGGTTGTCTATGGAGGTGGGTTTGTCCTTTGAGCCTTGCCTACAAAAAGGCACTATGGGGGTGGCAGGAGCCTTGGCCAGTATACGAAAGCCTAAGGGTGACAGGTGCAAGCCGTCCCTAGCGAAGCAACGTGGCTTGTCGAGCATGTCATCCCAGGCTGACAGACACTGGATCCCCTTTGAATGACACCAATACTTTAGCCAATTGTTGAAACTGATCATTTTGTCTTTATACTGTGGCATCATTCTTGGTGAGGGCAAGATGCTACTCAAGGTCAGGGTCATACCAGCCTGGGCTACATGATCAGAGAGCTTCATGTAGTCCAGGGAGGTACGTCTCAGGTCATTTACACCAGCATGGACAATGACGGAGTCATACTTGTACTTGCTTTGGAGTGACCTGAGTGCTTGCGTTATGTGGCGGATCCTGGCACCCGACAGGCAGCTGACAGTGACCTTCTCTTTGTTCAGTCTGGTGAGCGGGACGTCAGTGTGCCGGACAATAAAGTCCCCTATAACAAGTGTATTTGGTGTGTTGTTTGGCCTTAAGGGCTGTGACTGAGGCACACTGATTTTGTGAGATATGTGATTCGTGGGTATTGTTGAGGGGTGGCTGTTGCTTGGATATCTGCTGAGGAGGTCTTTGCTGTTTAGGCAGATTTTTATTTAGAGCCTCTGAGTATGTTTTTGTGTGTTTATGTGTTGGGTATGCAGATGCAATAGGTCTGTGTGAGACTGGATTTGTGGTGCGGGTGGTTACCTTTTCCTCCTGACTGACTGTGCCAATCTTGGGTTGAGAGAGCTCTGCCTCCAGTTTGGCTGTGTAACTGCATCTCTCACATGTATTAGAGTTTGTTGGAAGGAGGAGAGGGTTGTCTGTGTACATAAGGCAATTGTAACATTGCCTCAAAATTCCCAGATTCACCAGCTGGACCGGAGAGTAACCCTGAAACTGACCCTTGGACATACCAGATTAGTATAGGGAACTGTTTTTTTACTGATAAAATTAGGGAAGGGAACTGATTTTTCACTTGATCAGGAAGGACCAATCGGGAGCCTAATACTTATGAGAAGTCAAGGAGGGTGTAGTGCTTTAGTTAGTTAGTGTTTCCTTATAAGAGCTGAGCAAGTGCAGGGCTTTTGAAAGAGAATAGAGTGATTACTTTGAGAGTTTTAACAGTTCTAAGGGAAAAAGTGAAGAGCAGACTTTGTGGAGCCTGGAATATTTTAAACCTGTTTAGGCGACGCTGCTCAGTGCGCAAAACCGCGCAAAAAGAGAGTTGTAGGGTTTTAAGAGAAAGAGATCAAGGAGTTTAGAATTGACCCAAAATGGCCAATAAAACTACAGCTTCTAGGCAGTAACCACTCCTCCAGGGACAGGCAGGCTGTTCAGTGTTAACCACTACCACTGGTGAACACAGAGACTTCCCTTTAGCCCAAGCAAGCACTGGCCTTCCAGAAACTTCCAAACAGTTCAGAACAGCAAATCCGTAACTAAACTTTCTTAACTTTCAGAAAGTGGGAAAAAAGCAAGATTTGTTGTTTTTTTATTTTTTGTTGTTGTTTAAAGGTAGCAGAGATACACAGGCAGCTAAATATTCACAACAGTGCAATAAATGACCCCACACTTGAGTGCTAGGCCAAAATCAGGTAAATGGCAGTTTTTAGAGAAAAAAAAAATTTAAATTAAGTGCAACACAGAAAGTACATTAAACAGGCTCTAGATGTGTTCCAAGTACTGTTACTGTTACAGATATAAACTTTAGCAAGCCGGAAAATGCCAAAAAGTAGGCGGCAGAGCAGTAAAACTTAACAAAAATTCAGAAGAAAATACTTAAAATCACAAAAGTGGCTCATTTTCTTCTCTCAGTGTTTTTCTCCCCTTGGTAGATGCTTCAGCAACAACTAGCAAGCCTGGAAAGACGCCAAAACCACGAGGCAGCCGGGTTTTAAGAGAGAGAGATCAAGGAGTTTAGAATTGACCCAACATGGCCAATAAAACTACAGCTTCTAGGCAGTAACCACTCCTCCAGGGACAGGCAGGCTGTTCAGTGTTAACCACTGCCACTGGTGAACACAGAGCCTTCCCTTTAGCCCAAGCAAGCACTGGCCTTCTAGAAACTTCCAAACAGTTCAGAACAGCAAATCCGTAACTGAACTTTCTTCACTTTCAGAAAGTGGGAAAAAGCAAGATTTTTTTTTGTTTTTTTTTTCTTTTTTGTTGTTGTTTAAAGGTAGCAGAGATACACAGGCAGCAAAATATTCACAACAGTGCAATAAATGACCCCACACTTGAGTGCTAGGCCAAAATCAGGTAAAATGCAGATTTTAGAGAACAAAAACGATTTTAAATTAAGTGCAACACAGGAAATGCAGTAAACAGGTTCTAGATGTGTTCCAAGCACTGTTACTGTTACAGATATAAACTTTAGCAAGCCGGAAAATGATGATATTTGCGTGATAGGCTGAAACAAAAATCAGGAGTCATTGTATAAGATAGTTGTCTTCTGGAAATACATTTCCCCTGAGCTGCCTCCAGTCTTCATATTCTTCTTTCATTCTTGTTTTTACACATTTTTTCTGTAACAAAGCACAGTCTTGGACTAACTAGTGTTACCTACTTTTTGAAGGAATTCAGAATCTTCCAATTTGAAGGCATAAAATTATGATGCACATCTCCCCCACCAGCCACACACACAGTATAATGTGAGTGCCTTGAGTGGTCACTTTCATTAGTTAAATACCTGATCAGTAGTCTCCAAGTGCATAAAAGAGCTATCAGTAATGCAGGATATAGTTTTTCTGGAGGATTAGAAAGCCATTATTTGTTATATCAAAGGTGACGGTCCGTAAAATTCCCTGTGCCTGTTTTATTTTGTAGTGGTCTGTCAACCAGGATACCACTTTATCCTATGTATGCTGTTTACACTTGTCTCTCTCTCTCTCTCAAACCTGACTGGTGTTGCAGTTGCTTTGTTAATACTTTTTAAGAGTCTGCAGTGCTTGATCTAAGCCCACATGCTCAGTGCATCAGACAACTGGTCTCAGGCTGATCGTATACTTCACAGTAGGCATTTATTCCCTCTTGGGGTGCTTTGCATCACTCAGGCCTTAGAAATGCACTGAGAATCTAGTACCTTACAGGAAAATTTAAGCATCTGTTGTAGTGACACTGGTCATGTAGTCTTGCCTAATTGATTATACAATGAAATGTAACACTTATGTTGCCATTCAAATGAATGTAATCAGTATAAAAATATTGTACTGTGCAGCAAATATCAGATTAATCTGGGGCAGTGGAGATGTAAATCACACACACACACACACACACACACACACACACACACACACACACACACACACACACACACACACACACACACACACACAAACACACACACCACAGTCAGTAAATGTATACTTATTATCTTATCCAAATCCACTAATTGCATTTTAGAGTTAAAATGACTCTGTTAAGAAAGTTGTCAGCATGACCTTTACTGCTTATCAGGATAGCTCTGTTCAAAACATCATTTGGTGTGTGCATTCATCTTCCATCTGTTGCCCACCTCCCCATCTCTGCTACGAGAAGTCAGTCCTTGTGACTTTAGTCAACTGCTTCTGACTAAGGATCACAAGGCTTTCCACCCCCCACCCCACTCCATGTGACACATTTCTTTGTTCTGCTGCTGGCAGTTAATCAGTACTCAGTGTCTTCATTTTGTGTGCATTTTTATCTGTTCTCTTGCATTTCTTTTTTCATTCCTTCCTAGAATACACCACTTGTTTTACGTATATAATTCAGGGATGAGAAATGTGTTTGTCTGATCGTGCTCACTGCATCAGACGACTGGTCTCAGACTGATCGCATACTTCACAGTAGGTGTTTATTCACTGTAGGGTTGCATTGTAGCGAACAGGCCTTAGAAATGCACAGAGAATCTAGTACCCTAAAGGAAAATTTAAGTATGTGTAACCTTCTGTACAGAGGCTGCATATATTGTCTGTGTAGGTTTTTGACAGTGTCTGGTCTCCTGTTGTACTCCAAAAACATATTAACAGGTGAATTAGTCATCATCTGTATTGCCCATAGGGAGTCTGAGAGTGTGTGTGTGTGTGTGTGTGTGTGTGTGTGTGTGTGTGTGTGTGCGTACTTGAGTATGTACATGCATCTATAACTCTGTTAGGATGCTCATGTACCAACAAGGTTGTTGTCTTGTTTATCGATGCCTTCATAAAACAGTAGTAATTTATTTTGTAGTTATTCTTTTATGGCTTGACTTTTTAAATCAACTTGTCTTTCTTGGAATTTTTGAAGTCATGACCTAGGTCACAAGGGCAAGAGTAAATATAACACGTACATGGACTGTTCAGCATAGCATGTTTTTAGGTGGTGAGATGAAGTGGAATATTCACAAAAAGTTTGTACAGGTACAGGATGGTCAGGAAAAACACGGTACCCTAACCCTGTTTTTTGACTGTGATAAGCAGTTCTAAATATGAAAACTACAGGAAACAAAGTAAACCTCCTCATTTCACAGAGTTTCTCCACCTAATGAATATAGTATTAGAAAAAGAAATTAAAACAATAACATTATGAAAAATACAAAAAATGTTTGATTTAGTTTTGGAATATTGCAGCTAGTGGAGAAATTTGATCACAAAGGCAGTGTTATTCCCTTGGAATTATAATTAATGATCTGTCAAACCATTTTGTAATATTTAACTGAGGGTTTTTATTGTAAATGTTTACCTAGTTGCAAGAGCTTGGTATACATAGCGTAAATACTTGTTTATTCAGTATTTTGTTTTAATTGTTATAATTTATTAGAAAATTTTGACTGTATTAGAATGTACTGATTGAGATGAATGCTTATTTTCAATCGATTACACATCTATAGCCATTAAACATTTTGAAAATAAATGTTAAAATTACCAACAGGGAGGTCACTGACCCAAAAGGAAATACCTGTAACCAATGTTGTCTGTTTTCCTTTGATTCAACATAAGGGATGTCTGATCCAATCAGATCCAACCTCAACACCTAATTTGAAGCTTCCTCTGTACCAGGGCTCTAACTCCTTCCCTACCCATAATTCCCTGCACTGCACTCCAATAACTCAGATCTCATTTGTCGCCTGAAGTTTTCAGCCGTGTTCGTAAGTAGGATTGTACCGTTTACGCTTCAAAAGACTTTAACTACATAACTTGTTTTGAAGTTTTAAATAGCTTAATAGTTGAATACCTTTACTCTTTCTCTACCTCTAAATTTGTCTCCCTTCAGATTTAGTTTACCTTTATAGTTATCTTTATAGTTATAACATAGTGGTGTGTTAAAAATAGATGTTAAGTTGTCGATCTCGCCCTCATTCTTGCTGGATGGGTTCGGAGCCGATCGTCGGCTCCGACTCGGCCACTTACTAAAGCTCGAGAGCTAATTTTACCGGCTCGAGGCAACTCTATATCCCATGATGCTAGGCTATAACTACCCAGATCTTGTTTGCCGCTTTCGCTTGCGAGGTGCGTTTTTACCGGCTCTTGGTAAGTTTTCAAATTTCAGACTTTTAGTCACCCCCTTTTGCTTAGTTCCACTCCTTTATTGTTTTAACTTGTAATGGTTAATTTTAAACCTTTTTCCCCATTAGTGGTTCCCCTTATCCCAGTTATATATTCCTTCCCGTAGGTTAGGCCTTAAGCCTGCCCCTTTCCTAATCTTGTCAGGGATTCTGTGTAGTGTTTGGGTGTGTTAGTATCCCTGTTTTCATTTTTATATTTGGATTGGGTGTTTGTGTGTGTGTGTGTGTGTGTGTGTTTGTGTGTGTTTTTTACTTTGGTGCTCCCTCGACACTGTTATGTCGAAGGACACAAAGGTCTCAGGCTTCAAGAAGTGTTATTCGTGCTGTCAGAAAATGTCTCTGACAGACGGTCACACTTCTTGTGTTTACAGCGTGGGACCCCTGCACCTGCAGGACTCTTGTTCTGTGTGCCACGCATTCAGCCCAAGAGTCCTGCAGGAGCGCAGAAACAAATTAATATTGAGGGGCTTGTTAAAGCCCAAGAGCTCCCCGACTAAGTCGGCTCCGGGGAAGCCCTCAAAGCCAGCAAAGCCGTTGGCTCCGAGTCCCAAGCCGTTGGCTGCTGGATCACCTTCTGCGACAAGATCGGCACCGGCCGGAGCCGATCCTTCTGTGTCACAGTTTCCAGTATCGGCTCCACTCGGCGCCGATACCGCTGAATCTTTGCACTCACGGTCGGCTCCGGCTGGAGCCGACGTATCCTCTGCTCCTTCGGCTCCACCCACCTCCAGAAAGAGGTCAAGATCCCCTTCGTTGGAGTCTATCCATTTGGCTCCGAGATCACCCCTGCTCTCGGAGCGGAGCCATCGGAGCCGATCTTCTCGGTTGTCCAGGCTTTCGGACCACGACCTTGAGAGAGTGGTGAGTAGACTATTAAAGTCTCAGGCATTGGCCCAAATGCTCCATAGCCCGTCTCATCAGACAGTAGCTATTACACATCCACCTATTATTCCTCCTTCGACTCTCCTACAGAGTTCGGAGCTGGAGCTCCTCGGAGCCGTGACTGTTGTGGCGTCGGAGCCGATACCTCACCCTTCGGCTCAGTCGTCCTCTGCTCTGATCTCCTCCTTGATGCCTTCATTGGAGGGATCCAGGCATCTGGTCTCTCTCGCTGGCTCCGAGGGGGCGAGTGGCATTGGACCCTTGTCCGACCCCGTTCTCCCTCTCGGAGCGTCGGCGCTGGTGAGCTCGGCCCCGACATCGGCTTCGGAGTCTTCCCTGTCGGTGCGGCCTGGGGTTCCTATCTCTTCGGAGCGGGAGCCCTCTGGCCTCTCTGATGGGGGAGCCTTTGAGGTGATGAGGAGTGTACTAGCCCCAAGACATAGTCAACGGTCAGTTCCATCAGCTCCTCCCACTACAGTGCCTGCTGACGTCTCTTCCCACTCTCTTGCTCCCGGGCCCAGAGATCCAACGCCTCAGGTTTCCCCACTGGGAATATCTTCCTCTTCCGAGGCTTCTCCTGACCCATCAGGTGAGCCTCCGTGTAAGAGGACTTGTAAGAGGAAACATCTAGACTCCCCCGAGTCTATTACATCCGATACCGACTTGGATGAGTCGGAGGGATCCCCAAGGTCCTCCTCTGAGGATGTCTCTTTCTCAGACATCCTTGAAATCCTTAAGCAGAGGGGGAACTGGCCTTCCCTTAATCCTTCCGAGGACGAGTCGGTTTACCTGGAGGCGTTTGGTTCTCGACCCTCCACCTCCTGGGTGTCTCCGCTTTTCGACCCCCTTATGGATGTGGTGGCTCGGAAGGTGTGGACGGCCCCGGATTCGGTGGAACCCACTCCTCGGAGGCCTTCAAAATTCATTACGGCCCCACCTGATAGGCAATTTTTGACGAAAGGTGTCCCGGTTGATGTGGTGGCTGCAGCCACCAAGAAGGAACTAGCCGATCCTTCAGTACCTATCCATCCTCCTAACAAGGATTCTAGGACTATGGATAGGTACGGTAAGCGGATGTTTTCTTCAGCGACCTTTGCCATGCGGTCGCTGAACTACTTGTGTCACTTCACCCGCCTTCAGAGAGATGTTCTCAAAGAGTTGGGAGAAGTTTTACAGGATCTGTCAGCTGCTGGGTCCCAGGATAAAATTAACTCACAGCTAGGAACCCTAAACTCTATTGTTAACTCCTCCATGCGGCTCATTTCATATGCAGCCGATGGAGCGAGTAGGGCCGCAGGCACAGCAGTGTCATTAAGGCGTCACGCCTGGATGCAGCTTTGTAATTTTGCAGACCCCTTCAAGGCATCCTTCACAAATTCTCCTTTTGGTGGTTCGACCTTGTTCGGACCCCAAGTGAAAGACACCTTGAACAAGATGGCAAGACTCTCTGCCATAGGATTCCGTTTCTCCACCCCTTCAAGACCTTACCCTAAGGGTCAGAAGGGTGGGAAAATGTGGTTCCGCAAATCTCAAGGAGTCACGCCTGACGCACGAGGTCAGTTTACCCCCAGAGGCAGAGGGGGTAACAACAACAGACGCCGCCCTAGGGGCAGAGGGGCTCCGCAGAATCAGGGTAGCAGGGAGCCTCTCTCTGACAAACCGTTCCAGCATCCCTGAGATGTTGCCCGACTGTCCACCTTCGGAGGCAGTCGGGGGAAGATTGTCACTGTACCCAAAAGCCTGGCTTTCCCTTACTCAAGACAAATGGGTACAGTCGCTCATATCCGAGGGTTACAAAATTCCCTGTATCCAAACCCCAATTCAGCAAAAGGGAACCCTTCCAGACATTCCACCCGGTCTAAGGGAACTAGCAGTACCAGAGATATCAAAACTGCTAGCAAAAAGAGCCATCCAGCCAGTCCCAGCAGACCAACTAGGATCCTGAATCTACTCAAGGTTCTTTTTAGTACCGAAAAAGACAGGGGACTGGAGACTAATATTAGATCTCAGCAAACTAAACAAGTTTGTAAAGAGAACAAGATTCCGGATGGTCACGCTACAGTCCATTCTACCCTTTCTGGGCAAGGACAATTGGATGTGCTCAGTGGACCTTCAGGATGCGTACTATCACATCAAAATTCACAGGCGCTTCAGAAGGTTTCTCTGCTTTCAGCTGGGGGCCAGTCACTACCAATTCAGAGCCCTGCCCTTTGGTCTCACTACAGCCCCCAGAGTGTTCACCAAATGTATGGCAGCGGTTACGGCTCACCTGAGACGTCAAGGATTCCAGGTGTTTCCATATCTAGACAACTGGCTCCTCACTGCCACCACCAGGCATCAACTTCTCCAAGCCAGGATTACACCATTCACATTTGCAGAGGGCTAGGAATGTCTATAAATTTCGATAAATCTGCCTTGTCACCTTGTCAATCTATTACCTTTATAGGCGCCAATTTGGACACCATACAACTTTCAGCAAAGTTAACAGATCAAAGGGTGTTAGATATTCAAAACCACATCCATGTTCTTCTTCAGAGCGACAAAATTCAGGCCAGGTATGTCCTGAAAGTATTGGGTCTTATGGCGGCCGCTATAACACTTCTTCCCCTTGCCCGCTTTTACATGCGTCTCCTACAGTGGATGCTTTTCGCACAATGGTCTTTTCAACGACTCCCTATGCATCACAAGATCATGATAACTCCAGCTTGCAAAACGCATCTGTCCTGGTGGATATTGTCCCCTCAAGTCCATCAAGGCAGACCCTTTGTTCCTCCCACCCCGGTCGCCACGGTTACATCGGACGCCTCCCTGATCGGGTGGGGGGGGGGGCATTTTCAGGGCAGGATGGTCCATGGCACTTGGCAACCTTTTGAATGCCACCTGCATATAAATGTCCTGGAGATGAGAGCAGTGCTTTTAACGTTGCAAGCCCTCTACGACTCTCTTCCCCTGGGGACTATTGCAATCCAAACGGACAAAATGTCCGTAGTGTGGTATATCAACAAGCAGGGCGGAACCAAGTTCTATCCCCTATGTCGAGAGGCACTCAGACTTTGACAGTGGGCAATCTCTTCTCAGCGGTTTCTGATAGCAACGCATATTCCCGGGAAGTCCAACATCATAGCGGACAGGTTGAGCAGAGCTATTCTCATGCCTCACGAGTGGTCTCTCAAACAATCTGTGACGGAAGAGGTTTTTCAGAAGTGGGGCCTTCCTTGCTGCGATCTTTTTGCTTCAAAACAGCAAATGCCCCGACTTCTTCACCCTCTTCCCCCTTCCAGGCCATCCCCCCAGAGACGCTCTAGTCCAAGATTGGCCCCGGGGACTTCTCTATGCCTTTCCACCTTTTCCTCTAATACCACAACTAATTCAGAAAGCAACCGCCTTGAGAGCCAAGATGATTCTCATTGCCCCTTATTGGCCTCGACAGATATGGTTTCCATTCCTGCATCGTTATCTTTTGGTACAGCCTTGGCATCTGGACCCGGTTCCAGATCTTCTGACCCACCAGTCGGGGCAGCTGCACCAGTCCATACCTTCTCTCAACCTCACTGCTTGGTTGCTCCACTTCCGTCCGTAGCCAGGCTTCCTATGATTTCTAACCCCGTCCGGGATATCATAGTAGCTTCCCTTAAATCTTCCACCAGAAGGATTTACACTAGTAAATGGCAACGTTTCTCCTTCTGGGCAAAAGCTAGGAATATAGATCCCTTTACTGCTCTGATTAATTCGGTCTTGGACTTCCTAGCTGAAATTTTTCACTCAGGATCTTCTTCCTCCACAGTAAAAGTTCAGTTGGCAGCCATTTAAAATTTCCATATAGGCTTGTCGGACCGCAACATCATGTCCCATAAGCTTTGCAAGGCATTCCTTAGAGGTGTATTTTTACTTAAGCCTCCGATCAGAGACCCTCCACCACAGTGGGATCTAAATTTAGTCTTAACATCCTTGATTCTTCCCCCCTTTGAACCTGCGGCTTCCTGTTCATTGAAATTTCTTTCCTGGAAGACACTCTTCCTAGTCACCATTACTTCTGCTAGGAGAGTATCTGAGCTTCATGCCCTCTGCATTCGTCCTCCCTACTTAATCTTCCACAAAGACAGAGTTTCTCTAAGGACTAATCTGTCTTTCTTACCCAAGGTGGCGTCGCAGACAAACTTAAATCAATCTATTGATCTCCCAGTTTTTTTCCCAAATTATACTAATAGAGCGGAGCAAAAACTACATTATCTGGATGTTCATCGCCAGCTCCGATATTATTTGGACAGAACCAAACAAATCAGGAAATCTGATCAACTGTTTTTATTGTATGCGGAGAACAGGAAAGGCCTTCCAGTATCTAAGGTGACCCTATCTAGGTGGCTGTCTTCTGTGATTACATGTATTTACCAACTCAGAGGTAGAGAGCTGAATTCTTGGCCAAAAGCCCATTCAACTAGAGCACTAGCTACATCTACAGCTTTTCAAGTTAGACTACCAATAGACACTATTTGTGCAACAGCCACATGGGCCTCTCCTCATACCTTTGTTTCGCATTACAAATTGGACTTGGCCTCCAGAAACAGGGCAAATTTTGGTTCCACTGTTCTCAAGAGTCTGTTCCATTGAGCCACCGAGGATAAGGGTGCTAGGGACGCGGTCCCATCCAGCAAGAATGAAGGCGAGATTGACAACTTAACATTGAGAAGTTATGTACCTACCATAACGTTCCATGTTAGTTGTCTTCTCTCGCCTTCTTTCTTGCGTCCCGCCCACCATCCCCCTAGCCTGGACAGACCGAGAAGATTGTCTCTCTTCCTAGAAGAGTCCTGATCTAGCATTTCCAGCCAAATAGCTTACTAGTGTCACTAGATTAGATTGGTTTCTTTGTCGGGATTATTCCCTTTTTCCTCCTCCTCTCCAGTTGGAGGACTATATTGCATAATTTTTCTTTAGCTACCAAATGAGATCTGGGTAGTTATCGCCTAGCATCATGGGATATAGGGTTGCCTTGATCCGGTAAAATTAGCTCTCGAGCTTTAGTAAGTGGCCGAGTCGGAGCCGACGATCGGCTCCGAACCCATCCAGCAAGAAAGAAGGCGAGAGAAGACAACTAACATGGAACATTATGGTAGGTACATAACTTCTCATTTAGGATTATTATTAGCTTAACGTGTTCTTCTGAATAGTGTTTGCTTACTGTGATTATTACTGCTTACAGGGCTTAGAGTTTAGCATAATCTTATCTTTGATAAACCATTGTAGTATTTTCTGCCGAGTAATTTCTCTGTCTAACCTCCCAGTTTCATCATGGCTGAATCTCAGCCCTTTAAGAAATATTCGGAATGTGTGCACAAGTTGCCCCTCTGGATCCTCACATTTTGTGTTTATTTGCTTGGGTGCTGCCCATTTGGATACACATTGCACTTTATGTGCCTCCTTTAGTGCTAGAGCCTTACAGGCTTGCCATGACAAATTGGTGTTGACAGCTTTAATATAGAGCTGGTAAAGAACTCATTGAATTGGGTGGCTGTGTTTATAGAGGTGGTGTCTATGTTTGGATGAGGAGTTGGTGATTTACCTGGTTGGAAAATACTGTTTATAGCGGCCCAGAACTTTTGTGGGTTGGTATTCTGCTTAGTTTGAATTTCAGTATTTTTGTTTATCTAGTCTGATTTGCTTTTTTACAGTGATTCTCAGTTGTAGGAATGTTTGCCTTTAGGAGTCATTTTGTTTTTTGCGCCAGGTATCCCATGCTTTGTCCCTTTGTTTCATAAATTGCCTAGTGCTCTTGGTAAGCCATGGGGCATAGATGGTTTTAGTACGGAACTGTCTTGGTGGAGCAAGTTGGTTGAGAAGGCCTAAGAAGATAGTGTTGAAATACTCAACTGCTTCATCTAAAGGAAGTGTTAAAAGAGGGGAACAGTTAGAGGGTTTAAGGGCTGTATTAAGGTCATCAGCCCTGAAGTTTTTAGTGCATCTGATGTGTTTAAGAGAGCTAGTTCTAGTGAGCTTAGTTTGGTCTCTGATGAAGGTTGGGAGGTGGTCACTTAGAATGTCTGGTAGTGTACCAAAATTATGGGTGGAAGATGGGAGATTGGTGAGACTCCAGTCTAGTATTGATTCTTTTTTTGAGGTTTTGTCTACCCTAGTAGGGGGTTGTATAAGCTATGAGAATCCATAAAGGTTAATATGATTTGAGGGGTGGGGTGATTTAAGTGAAGTCCAGTCAATATTGAAGTCGCCTAGTATAATGGTTTCATGGGGGAGGGTTTCTGATGTCCATTGGAGAAGCGATACTAGGGTTTTGATGTTATCTCCTGGAGGGATATATGAGCCTAAGATATTTAGCTTTGTGTATTTAGTCTTACCTTAGCAAGTAGGATCTCTGCATTATTAAATACGGGGAATTCTATGTTAAATAGTTCAACATTGATGTTCTGATATAGGAGAGCGACTCCACCTCCTCTTTTAGCTGTACGGTCATTTCGTAGTTTGCTGTAACCAGGGGAAGTACTTAGGTTCATAGGTGTGTACTAGGCTAATGGCCCTGGACCCTTTACAAGCCTAGCTCATAGGATTACCCTGGCATTGTGCCAACCAACCTTAGTTCCTAGTGCCTCTGTTGAGTAGAGCCACTGGAGTGATCCCTGGGGTGAATGTTCTATTTCCCATCCACTCATCAAGATTTCTCTTGAAGAGGGCCAGTGAGGTGCTCTGCTTGACATGTATGGGAAGTCTATTCCATAGCATGGGCAGTCTCTGGGTTATGAACCTGTCCGTCCAGCATGTTTTGTTGATTGTGGTAGTGAGGTTGAGGTCTCTGGAGCGTGTGGTGCGGAGGGAATGTGATTTCTTTAGATGTAGCATTTCTAGCAGAGCTGGGTCAGACATGGCTTTGTAAGTCAAGCAGAGATCGCCTCTAAGTAGGCAATATGAGACAGAGAATAGTTGGAGTTTTTTGAGTCTGTCCATATAGGACAAGTGTTTAAGGCCTAAAATCCTCTTTGTGAGGTACTTTTGTGGCCTCTCCAGTTATTGCAGGTGTCTAGTAAGGTACATGCCAAATGGGGTGTTGTACTCGATGATTGGCCTAATGAGGGAAGAGTAGAGGGAGACAGTGACCTCTTTCTTCCTGGATGCAAAACCCTTAGTAATGAGATGTGCCACATAGAAGGACTTTCTGACCACAGTGGCAATGTGGTGGTCAAAAGAGAGGTTGCTGTCAACCTGTGTTCCCAGATCTCTTATAACATCTTCTGTGTTCAGTGGACTACCATCAGTGTGGTAATTCAAGGGAACTGGGTTTTTCCCAAAGGGGATGAAGACACATTTTTTGGCATTGAGCTTAAGGCCATGGTTCTGACACCAGTCGTTGGTCTCATTGAGGCCTTTCTGTAGGATGTCAGCATCACTTGGGGAGTTAATAATAGATCCCAACTTGTAATCATCTGCAAACTTTGTCAGCCAGAGTCCCTTTGTGTTGGCCTGGACTTAAGAGAAGTAGATACCAAACAGGAGAAGACCCAGGACCGAACCCTGTGGGGCGCCACTCATGACTGGTCAGCCGTCTGACTTGGAGTCAGCTACTTTCACACTGTGAGTTCTATCTTTGAGCCAGTTTGCAACCCACCTAGTGATATAGGGGTTGATGCCTAGATTAGTAAGTTTTTCTATGATTCCTGAGTGGGGGATGGTATCAAAGGCCTTGGCCAGATCAAGGTAGGCTGTATGAACCACCTTACCTTCATCCACATCTCTGATGACTGACTCACAAAAGTCAACCAAGTTGAGCAGGCATGATCTACCCTTCACAAAACCAAACTGATTAGGATCCAGAGTTTGGAGATTCCCTATATCCTTGTTTATTAGGTCCATAATGATGCGTTCCATAGCTTTACATATCAGACTCGTCAGGCTAATGGGGCGATAATTCCCAGGGTCTGTAGTTGCTCCCCCTTTGTGGAGAGGGATGACTGTAGCAGTGCGCCATTTAGTGGGGACAAAGCTTGAGGTGAGGCTGTGATTGAACTGGGCACAAAGGTGAGGTGCCAGTTCACTCAGTAGTTCATGTAGAACACAGCCAGGGATACTCTCTGGTCCCATAGAAGCTGTATTCCTGGCCTTGGACAATGCTGTTTTAACCTGTGTAGCAGTAATACTGGGTGCCTGGCAATCTACTGATATTGTGATTGGTCCTTTGAGGGGGAGTGGTAAAGTTAGCACTGAATCTGTTCGCCAGTATATTTGCAGTATCTGTTGGCTCAGTATAGGATATACCATTGTGCAGTAGCTCAGAGCAAATCTCGGTATTGCCATAGAGATTCTTTACATAACTATAGAAGGCCTTGGGAGTTGTCTTTACTATCTGCTGGAATTCTGTTTTCATAGCTAGCATTAGAGGATTTGATGAGGGATCTCAACCTTTTGCTGAGGCTGATAAGGGAGTCTTTCCAGTCTTGGGACTTCACCTTATTCCACATCAGTTTCCTCCTTATGTTGTAGAGTTTGTTTATGGCAGGGGACCACCAGATTGGCTTCCTTTTTTTGAGGAGAGCGTCTTAGTTCTATTGGGTATGGCAAGATCCATGCATTTTCTTCATTTTTAATGTGTGGTTTAAGCCATGTTTCTGTGAGGAAGTTAATGTCAGGTACATATAATGCTATGGTTGCATGGAGCTCAGTGGTTTTGTTAAGGATGCTTCTTATGTTATGATTTATTATTAGAATATTAGATTTTCTCTTAAATAGGCTAGAATTAGTTCTAGGCTGATTCTGGCGATTTGTAGGACTTGTTATTGGACCTGGGTTGGGATTGATATCACCACTGCATAGTAGGTGAGAGGCAATGTTCATTATGGTTTGTAGGTATTTGGAGAAGGCTAAGTCACATTGTATGGATACCCTAGATTTGCTTTGATAATGGAGGAGTTTATAGAGGTGTTGGTCATAGGTGGCATGGTTAAAGAGTGAGGATGAGATGAGTAAGTTAATGAATTTTGGAAGTGAGGATGAAGTGGGGTGACATGCTGGGGATTGTAATGTTGCTCAAGTAGGGTGAGGTTAGATGGGCTGTGATACTGAGTGCTAGTGTTAGGATTATTTGATGGGAATACATGTTTGATTTGTCAGAAGCAGTAGGAGTGTATAGAGATAACCCTGTGGAATGTGTAGGGGCCCTGATAGTATATAGATAGGATGGATTGTAGCAACTTTGAGAGTGAGGAGGTACTATGTGTAGAGTTGTAATATAAGAGCAAAGGAGGGGGAGGGGTGGTGGTGTGTGTGATTGGCTGAGGGATAGGGGTTAGGTGTGGGTGTGGTAAGGCTAGGTATAAAGTAAATGAGTTAGGGGGTGGGAGGGAAAGGGGCTAGGGGAGTGGAGCGGGCAGGCCCCTACCTAGGAGGTAAGAGCTGGAAAAAAAGTATCAGGAGTCTAAGTAATGAAAGTAAGCAGTGTTGTACCTTAATGGCAGGGATTATGTCAGTTATTGTGTTAGACTATTTGTTCACAGTGAATGGAAAAATAACTGCTTTGAAGGGACTTGGGTGAGAATTTAAATAACTGTAGAGCACTGTCCTGCTTACAAGATGAGCTGCTTATCTGGGCTAAGATTCAGTTGTTTAATGGTGTTCTGCTGCCAGCTAGTGGCAGTTAGTTGTAATGGCAGGGGAATGGAAAAGGGGGGGACCTTGCAAGTGTGCACGCTAAGCCAATGTAATAAAATTAAATAAAAGCACTAAAAACTAGATGCAGAAATTGGTTAACAGGGAATATACCTACATAAGAATATTTCAGGGAGTAAAAGTCCCAGTAGTGAGTCCTTTTGCCTTCAGTTGTTTACAGAATAATTTTCAGAAATTCACTTGGGAGGGAGGCAGCCACAAGTGAAGTAGACCTAGAGATAAGACTATTTCAGAGAGTAAAACTCCCACTAGTGACTCCTTTTGCCCTCAGTTGTTTGATGCCAGGAGGTTGGGGTTTCTGTCTGTTCCTCAGATATGGCGGGATTCTCAGTTTTAGTGGCATCTTCAGCTTTTGAAGTGGCTGAAAAGGTTTTGGGTTTACCCAAACAGAAGTCACTTTCTCAGAGCTCAGTTCTACCCAAACCTTAGCTGGATCCTGTGACTCCGTCTTCCACTTTTCCTGCCAGACAGGCACATTCAGCACCACAGGCTTCTGGAACTACTTGCAATGTCAGCTGCTAGTCTGATTCTGAAACTTCTGTCTCTCCAATAAAATCAGTTCACAAAATAAAACAGACGTGCAAGTGAAAACACATGGACTCCTCCCCAGAGTGGCATGTCCTTCCTTGATGCAACCCTGTAAGACAGCTGGGGAATCTGTCCCATATGTTGAATTGTACGAAAACAGACAACATTGGATACAAAAGTTATGTGTTAGCATAACTCTAGACCCATGTTGTCTGATTTTCATCTGGTTCAGCCAACATCCCTTCATCCCCCATTCCAGACTATTTGTATGGATAGCTTCAAGATGGTCAGGTAACTGAAGGTAAGTCTATCATATTATATTAACCCCTCTGCTTAGTCCATTTTCATTTCTGCATTTAGAGATTATCTTTTCCATTTAGTAGGTGCACACAATTTTCTATAGGACAAATTCAATCTGAGGCATTGGAGTTCAGTGCAGGGAATTATGGGTAGGGGAGGAGTCAGAGCCCTGGAACCAAGGAAGCTTCAAATTCAGTGCCAAAGTCAGATCTGATCGGAAATGACATCCCACAAGTTGAACTGGAATGAAAATCAGACAATATGGATCTATCATTATGGTAAGTGTAAATCATTTGTTTAATTCATTTGTATGACATTGTACATACATAATGTTAAAACATTTTGAAAATTTTGATTTTAGAACTAAATATTCAAAAAAGTATTAATTGTAGGTTTAGGGGATGTCATTACTGCTGAAAGCTCCATACTGAAAAGTGTCTCATGGTCAGTCTGTTTAGAAGGTTCACAGTTATGATAATTTATTTATGTGTGTATATGATGACTCCTCACTGCTGGTCTTAATTGAGCTTTGTCCTTCTGCTTACAGGTTCAACCAGGATTATAGAGCAAGTATAAAAAAATGCAATTCCAACCATATTACACTTTTCCCTTGAATGTAGCAGATATGCATTGTATTTCATATAAATATCCTTCTTTAGTCAGAGAATTTGGCCATAAGAGTTATTAACACATTAATATATAGTAAAAAAGAAATATACATACTTTGTCAGAGGCGACAAATGTATATTTGCAGAGTAAGAAGGTAAAAGTAACCGTGGAGATATATTTGTATTTGCACAGTCAGAAGCGTAAATGACAGTTGCTAAAAATGAGACTGACAGCAGAAACAAAGCTCTCAAAATTATGTTAACATACTGTCATTACTGTTAAAGGCTCCATGCTGTAAAGTTTCTTGATGATAACCCTTCTGATTGACGCTCTTAGAAAGCTCAAGACTCATTGTAGGCTTGATTTCCTTCAAACCCAAAGAGGAAAAAATGTAGGAAAAAGTAATTATGAAAGTTTTTAAGAGTTAACTATTCAATATTCTCTACATTGTTTAATGTAGAATAGTTTCTGTGCCACAGTGCTTTTGCATAAAATTTGTATCTGAACTGATACAGAAGTGAACTGTTTTGCTCCTCTTTGCCTGTTTACCTGAAGGGATGCAGTTTGCACAAGTCATAGCCAATAAAAACTGTCATGAGTTACAGCCAACCAACCATTAGAAGCTTGACACAAATAAAAACACTGGTGAATTACAGCCAACCAATAAAGACCTTGCACAAATAAAATTCTGGTGAGTTATAGCCAACCATTGGAGACTTTACTCAAATAAAAACTCTGGTGAATTGCAACCAACCATTGGAATACTTATGCAAATAAAAACTTTGGTGAGTTACAGTCAACCATTGGAGACCGTACACAAATATAACTCCTGTGAGTTACAACCAACCATTTAAGACTTTACGCAAATAAAACCTCTTGTGACTTATAGACAACCATTGGAGACCTTACACAAAAAAAACTCTTGTGAGTTACAGACAACGATCATAGACCTTCACATATAAAAACTATTACTGTGCTATAACGAGTTGATTGCAGTGTCTGGTGCATCTTAAGTCTGTGGGTGCTGCAGTGTCTTCCTAATGCACCTTAGGGCATTGGATAAACTCTGACTATACTGAGCTTGGGCAGGGAAAGCACATTTCAGACAAATGTAAATCTCTGAGTACCTGGACTTCATGCTGTGTCCTAATGTATGTGTGTATGACTTGCAGGTGCCAGGAAGAAATGTAGTCTACTTGCAGTCGACACCTAAGGTGTGATAACAGAAGTGCACATAGGTCACTGCTCTACTAATACCAAGATTGTGTTATGTCAGAGAATTTCCCTTCACTCTCCAGTACAATGATCTGAGAGTTAGTATATGTAAGAAATAGGGGTGTATAGATGCAAAAACACTTTTTAAGTTTTAGAGCAAGTTATACTCTTTGACAATGGACTGATTCATTGCACTTTTTGTAACTGTATTTTTCATTCTCGATCACTACTGTATTGAATTTGTCACTGCTTATGTATCACTTGTGAAAATAAGAATATGTAAAAGGTGCATAGAGATGGTAATACTCGTGTAGTATGATGATTTTGCACTTTTATATTATATTTTGTTAAGTATTTAGCATTTATTATTATTATTATTTGTTTTATCTAATAACCCTTTTCAGGCACAAGTCAGAGTAGCAGAAGTAGCATATGTACACAAATGCAATAAGAAAATGCATTGTACAGAAATATAATGCACAACTCATAAAGAACAAGTACAATGCAATATCCAGAAAACATATTACAAATCTGTGGCATTCTGATAGTGGAGATCACATACTGTCATACGAGACTAACAGAAAGTATGAAATAATGTAAAGATCTGAATAAAAATTACAAGAATGTTTAACTAAAAGTGTTTGCAATATCAACATCTTTCTGAAACTTTACCCTTGGCTTTGGGCTGTTGTTGCCAGGAGCTGCAGGACCTAATGCTATCTAGTAGGGAAAAAAGGACAAGAAAAAGAATAACCTAAGGAATTCTTCTGATTTTGAATAAATTACTTACATCTGTGTTTGACTAGCCGTGGTGGTGCAGCGGTAGCATTGATGCCTCACAACAAGAGGTTCTCCCATTCAATTCTCGGCTGGAATGCCTTCTGTGCGGAGTCTGCATGTCCTCCACGTGGTCGAGTGGCATTTGAAAGACTTGCGTAGAATGAGTGTGCCTTAGTTGAAGGTTGGGCATCAAGCTGGCACCTCGGCACCTGTAAAAAATCTATTGCCAATCATTAACGGGCCGGAGTTCCACTGTGGCGACCCCTAACTGGGAAAAGCCGAAAGAAGAAGAACAACTTACATCTGTGTCTGACTCTGGAAAATGTTCTGTTTTTCAAATGGAATTTGGATGTTATGGCTGTTAGAAAGTTCTTGCCTTACTGTGCAGAAGTCAAGAGTTTATGATTTAGTGGACATGATCTTGCCTGCTTTACAACTCTGTAATATGTTCAGTTTCACTGATGCCAACCACTGAAGAGTTTTCAAATGTTTAAATAATTTATTCTTACCGCATGTCATCTCCCTTTGATTTAGTAATGTCTCAGATTAATTACCATTCATTTTCTCTGGAAATAGTACCTCTCTTAATAAAACATTAAAATGATCAAGTGGTAAGATTATTGCATTTTATACGTACTCTGTGTCATATCTGCGTAAACTTTCTCAGTCTTTTCTTTGGGTTTATAAGTATCATTTGCCATAGGTATGTGCTAGAACAGAAGAGTTCCCTGTATGTTTAGCCCCTGTGGCTGATTCATACTGAAAATATCTAATAGACTGCTTTGCATATCACTCAATGAGTGAATTACACTTGGCTTATCCATCTTGATTTAAATAGAAAGGAGCATCTGCCCTTCTAGACTGTACTCCTCTCCCGGTGATTAGTGCCTTCTTGGCAAAGCATTATTTACTAAATAGCCAACCTATTCAAAAAAATGCAGATCACTAAGATCTGTTAATTGAGTGTATATTTCAGGTGAAAAGTAAATGGAGGATTTAAAATTTCTAG